>NC_043761.1:447500-516955 GCF_902148845.1 Salarias fasciatus | reverse complement strand
TTAGAGTCCTGAACACCCTGCTGGACCCACTAGAGTCCTGAACACCCTGCTGGACCCACTAGAGTCCTGAACACCCAGCTGGACCCACTAGAGTCCTGAACACCTGTGGACCCACTAGAGTCCGGAACACCTGCTGGACCACAAGAGTCCTGAACACCTGCTGGACCCCACTAGAGTCCTGAACACCCTGCTGGACCCACTAGAGTCCTGACACCCTGCTGGACCCATTAGAGTCCTGAACACCCTTGCTGGACCCATTAGAGTCCTGAACACCCAGCTGGACCCATTAGAGTCTGAACACCCTGCTGGACCCATTAGAGTCCTGAACACCCTGCTGGCCCCATTAGAGTCCTGAACACCTGCTGGACCCATTAGAGTCCTGAACACCTGATGGACCACTAGAGTCTGAACACCCTGCTGACCCACTAGAGCCTGACACCCTGCTGGACCCATTAGAGTCCTGACACACCCTGCTGGACCCATTAGAGTCCTGAACACCCAGCTGGACCCATAGAGTCCTGAACACCCTGCTGGACCCATTAGAGTCCTGAACACCCTGCTGGACCCATTAGAGTCCTGAACACCCTGCTGGACCCACTAGAGTCCTGAACACCCTGCTGGACCCATTAGAGTCCTGAACACCTGCTGGACCCACTAGAGTCCTGACACCCTGCTGGACCCACTAGAGTCCTGAACACCCTGCTGGACCCACTAGAGTCCTGAACACCCTGCTGGACCCACTAGAGTCCTGAACACCCAGCTGGACCCACTAGAGTCCTGAACACCCTGCTGGACCCACTAGAGTCCTGAACACCCAGCTGGACCCACTAGAGTCCTGAACACCCTGCTGGACCCACTAGAGTCCTGAACACCCTGCTGGACCCACTAGAGTCCTGAACACCCAGCTGGACCCACTAGAGTCCTGAACACCCTGCTGGACCCACTAGAGTCCTGAACACCCTGCTGGACCCATTAGAGTCCTGAACACCCTGCTGGACCCACTAGAGTCCTGAACACCCTGCTGGACCCACTAGAGTCCTGAACACCCTGCTGGACCCATTAGAGTCCTGAACACCCAGCTGGACCCACTAGAGTCCTGAACACCCTGCTGGACCCACTAGAGTCCTGAACACCCTGCTGGACCCATTAGAGTCCTGAACACCCTGCTGGACCCACTAGAGTCCTGAACACCCTGCTGGACCCACTAGAGTCCTGAACACCCTGCTGGACCCACTAGAGTCCTGAACACCCTGCTGGACCCATTAGAGTCCTGAACACCCTGCTGGACCCATTAGAGTCCTGAACACCCTGCTGGACCCACTAGAGTCCTGAACACCCAGCTGGACCCATTAGAGTCCTGAACACCCTGCTGGACCCACTAGAGTCCTGAACACCCTGCTGGACCCACTAGAGTCCTGAACACCCTGCTGGACCCACTAGAGTCCTGAACACCCTGCTGGACCCACTAGAGTCCTGAACACCCTGCTGGACCCACTAGAGTCCTGAACACCCTGCTGGACCCATTAGAGTCCTGAACACCCTGCTGGACCCATTAGAGTCCTGAACACCCTGCTGGACCCACTAGAGTCCTGAACACCCAGCTGGACCCACTAGAGTCCTGAACACCCTGCTGGACCCACTAGAGTCCTGAACACCCTGCTGGACCCACTAGAGTCCTGAACACCCTGCTGGACCCATTAGAGTCCTGAACACCCTGCTGGACCCATTAGAGTCCTGAACACCCAGCTGGACCCATTAGAGTCCTGAACACCCTGCTGGACCCACTAGAGTCCTGAACACCCTGCTGGACCCACTAGAGTCCTGAACACCCTGCTGGACCCATTAGAGTCCTGAACACCCTGCTGGACCCATTAGAGTCCTGAACACCCTGCTGGACCCACTAGAGTCCTGAACACCCAGCTGGACCCATTAGAGTCCTGAACACCCAGCTGGACCCACTAGAGTCCTGAACACCCTGCTGGACCCATTAGAGTCCTGAACACCCAGCTGGACCCACTAGAGTCCTGAACACCCTGCTGGACCCACTAGAGTCCTGAACACCCTGCTGGACCCACTAGAGTCCTGAACACCCAGCTGGACCCATTAGAGTCCTGAACACCCTGCTGGACCCACTAGAGTCCTGAACACCCTGCTGGACCCATTAGAGTCCTGAACACCCAGCTGGACCCATTAGAGTCCTGAACACCCAGCTGGACCCACTAGAGTCCTGAACACCCTGCTGGACCCACTAGAGTCCTGAACACCCTGCTGGACCCATTAGAGTCCTGAACACCCTGCTGGACCCACTAGAGTCCTGAACACCCTGCTGGACCCACTAGAGTCCTGAACACCCTGCTGGACCCACTAGAGTCCTGAACACCCTGCTGGACCCACTAGAGTCCTGAACGCCCTGCTGGACCCACTAGAGTCCTGAACACCCTGCTGGACCCATTAGAGTCCTGAACACCCTGCTGGACCCATTAGAGTCCTGAACACCCTGCTGGACCCACTAGAGTCCTGAACACCCTGCTGGACCCACTAGAGTCCTGAACACCCTGCTGGACCCACTAGAGTCCTGAACACCCTGCTGGACCCACTAGAGTCCTGAACACCCTGCTGGACCCATTAGAGTCCTGAACACCCTGCTGGACCCATTAGAGTCCTGAACACCCAGCTGGACCCATTAGAGTCCTGAACACCCTGCTGGACCCATTAGAGTCCTGAACACCCTGCTGGACCCATTAGAGTCCTGAACACCCTGCTGGACCCATTAGAGTCCTGAACACCCTGCTGGACCCATTAGAGTCCTGAACACCCAGCTGGACCCATTAGAGTCCTGAACACCCTGCTGGACCCATTAGAGTCCTGAACACCCTGCTGGACCCACTAGAGTCCTGAACACCCTGCTGGACCCATTAGAGTCCTGAACACCCTGCTGGACCCACTAGAGTCCTGAACACCCTGCTGGACCCACTAGAGTCCTGAACACCCTGCTGGACCCACTAGAGTCCTGAACGCCCTGCTGGACCCACTAGAGTCCTGAACACCCTGCTGGACCCATTAGAGTCCTGAACACCCTGCTGGACCCATTAGAGTCCTGAACACCCTGCTGGACCCATTAGAGTCCTGAACACCCTGCTGGACCCACTAGAGTCCTGAACACCCTGCTGGACCCACTAGAGTCCTGAACACCCTGCTGGACCCACTAGAGTCCTGAACACCCTGCTGGACCCATTAGAGTCCTGAACACCCTGCTGGACCCATTAGAGTCCTGAACACCCAGCTGGACCCATTAGAGTCCTGAACACCCTGCTGGACCCATTAGAGTCCTGAACACCCTGCTGGACCCATTAGAGTCCTGAACACCCTGCTGGACCCATTAGAGTCCTGAACACCCTGCTGGACCCACTAGAGTCCTGAACACCCTGCTGGACCCATTAGAGTCCTGAACACCCTGCTGGACCCATTAGAGTCCTGAACACCCTGCTGGACCCATTAGAGTCCTGAACACCCTGCTGGACCCACTAGAGTCCTGAACACCCTGCTGGACCCATTAGAGTCCTGAACACCCTGCTGGACTCTGGAGGTTCTCCCGTGCTGAAGCTGGTTTCTGACAGGCAGAACAGCCTCCTGATTGGCTGTTCCAGTCTTCGTGAGCCGCAGGAGAACGTGGACGTGAAGGAACCGCTCCTCGTTAGTTTTTCACTTCGGTTCTTCAGCGGTCAGCGCGGCGCCTCGCAGTTCCTCCAGGTTCTCTAAGAACCAGCTGGAAGGAGGGGTGTGAGAACGGTCCCGGGTTCTCTCTGAGCTTCAGACCACGACCTGCCTCAGCGCTTCAGCCGGAGTCCAGCTTCAGTTCCTGCGGTTCTGTTGGGTCTCCCTGTGGCTCTGGCGGTTCTGTTGGGTCTCCCTGTGGCTCTGGCGGTTCTGTTGGGTCTCCCTGTGGCTCTGGCGGTTCTGTTGGGTCTCCCTGTGGCTCTGGCGGTTCTGTTGGGTCTCCCTGTGGCTCTGGCGGTTCTGTTGGGTCTCCCTGTGGCTCTGGCAGTTCTGTTGGGTCTCCCTGTGGCTCTGTTGGGTCTCCCTGTGGCTCCGGCGGTTCTGTTGGGTCTCCCTGTGGCTCTGGCGGTTCTGTTGGGTCTCCCTGTGGCTCTGATGGTTCTGTTGGGTCTCCCTGTGGCTCTGATGGTTCTGTTGGGTCTCCCTGTGGCTCTGGCGGTTCTGTTGGGTCTCCCTGTGGCTCTGATGGTTCTGTTGGGTCTCCCTGTGGCTCTGATGGTTCTGTTGGGTCTCCCTGTGGCTCTGATGGTTCTGTTGGGTCTCCCTGTGGCTCTGGCGGTTCTGTTGGGTCTCCCTGTGGCTCTGACGGTTCTGTTGGGTCTCCCTGTGGCTCTGATGGTTCTGTTGGGTCTCCCTGTGGCTCTGGCGGTTCTGTTGGGTCTCCCTGTGGCTCTGATGGTTCTGTTGGGTCTCCCTGTGGCTCTGATGGTTCTGTTGGGTCTCCCTGTGGCTCTGGCGGTTCTGTTGGGTCTCCCTGTGGCTCTGATGGTTCTGTTGGGTCTCCCTGTGGCTCTGGCGCGTTGGGACGACGCTGGTCTCTGGAGAACCGGCGGGTTCTGTGCGCTGACGCTCCGGGGTTCTGTGCAGGTCTGGCCATGGAGAAGGACGGCCGGTCCAGCGCCATGAGCGAAGGCGAGGTTCTGGACGAGGAGGAGGACGACGACGAGGAGGAGGGCGGAGCCGAGACCGAGGAGCAGTCGGGCAACGAGAGCGAGATGAACGAGCAGGAGGAGGACGTGAGTGTCCGGAACCGGGCCCGACCCGCCGACCCGCCTTCTGTCGTCTGTCGGTCTTTAGCGTCTGTGATCGGTTCTGTACGTTCAGGTTCTAGACCCTCAGAGCGTTGAGGAAGGTCAGGAGGAAGAACTGCATGCTGGGAACCGGCGGCCGACGGTTCTGTTGTTTCTCCTCAGGACGGCTCTGAGAACGAGGAAGAGGAGCGCGACGAGGAGGAAGAGGAGAACACCGACTACCTGACCGACTCCAACAAGGAGAACGAGACGGACGAGGAGAACAACGTAAGAGCCGCCGCCGCCGCCCCGGCGGGGTGCTGGGGCGGCGGCGGCCGTAACTCCGCCTCCCGCCCGCAGGAGGTCACCATCCGCGGCGGCGGGCTGAAGCACGTGGCCTGCGCCGAGGACGAGGACTTCATCCAGGCTCTGGACAAGATGATGCTGGAGAACCTGCAGGTAGGACGTGCTCGCGTTAGCATTAGCATTAGCATTAGCATTAGCGTTAACATTAGCGTTAGCATTAGCATTAGCGTTAGCATTAGCTGTCTGCAGGGTTCTGTCTAGAACAGTCCACATTACCGCCTTCTATGAAGGCTCGGATGGATTTTAAACTGTAGTTCTGATGTTCGGAGAACCTCCGGTGCAGGACTGCGTCCTCAGAGAACCCCGGAGACTCCTGGAGGTTCAGCAGGACCGGGGACCCGGGTGACCTCTGACCCTGATGAGCCGTCCACCTCGTTCTCTACAGAACTCTGAAAACACTTCAGCTGGATGACCCCAGAGTGTGTGTGTGTGTGTGTGTGTGTGTGTGTGTGTGTGTGTGTGTGTGTGTGTGTGTGTGTGTGAGCGTGTGTGTGTGTGTGTGTGTGTGTGTGTGTGTGTGTGTGTGTGTGTGTGTGTGTGTGTGTGTGTGTGTGTGTGTGTGTGTGTGCGCCCGCAGCAGCGCAGTGGGGAGACGGTGAAGGTGCACCAGCTGGACGTGGCCATCCCGCTGCAGCTGAAGAGCCAGCTGAGGAAAGGCGGCTCGGCGCCGCCGAGCATCGGAGAGGGCGAGTCCGACGCCGCCGACACCATGCAGTTCGTCATGCTGACGCGCAAGGGCAACAAGCAGCAGGTACCGCCGGAAACTACACCCAGACACACAACAAGCAGCAGGAAACTACACCCAGACACACAACAAGCAGGAAACTACACCCAGACACACAACAAGCAGGAAACTACACCCAGACACACAACAAGCAGCAGGAAACTACACCCAGACACACAACAAGCAGCAGGAAACTACACCCAGACACACAACAAGCAGCAGGAAACTACACCCAGACACACAACAAGCAGCAGGAAACTACATCCAGACACACAACAAGCAGCAGGAAACTACACCCAGACACACAACAAGCAGCAGGAAACTACACCCAGACACACAACAAGCAGCAGGAAACTACACCCAGACACACAACAAGCAGCAGGAAACTACACCCAGACACACAACAAGCAGGAAACTACACCCAGACACACAACAAGCAGCAGGAAACTACACCCAGACACACAACAAGCAGCAGGAAACTACACCCAGACACACAACAAGCAGCAGGAAACTACACCCAGACACACAACAAGCAGGAAACTACACCTAGACACACAACAAGCAGCAGGAAACTACACCCAGACACACAACAAGCAGCAGGAAACTACACCCAGACACACAACAAGCAGGAAACTACACCCAGACACACAACAAGCAGCAGGAAACTACACCCAGACACACAACAAGCAGGAAACTACACCCAGACTCACAACAAGCAGCAGGAAACTACACCCAGACACACAACAAGCAGGAAACTACACCCAGACTCAGGGACCAGCAGGAAACTACACCCAGACACACAAGCAGCAGGAAACTACACCCAGACACACAACAAGCAGCAGGAAACTACACCCAGACACACAACAAGCAGGAAACTACACCCAGACACACAACAAGCAGGAAACTACACCCAGACACACAACAAGCAGGAAACTACACCCAGACACACAACAAGCAGCAGGAAACTACACCCAGACACACAACAAGCAGGAAACTACACCCAGACACACAACAAGCAGGAAACTACACCCAGACACACAACAAGCAGGAAACTACACCCAGACACACAACAAGCAGCAGGAAACTACACCCAGACACACAACAAGCAGGAAACTACACCCAGACACACAACAGCAGGAAACTACACCCAGACTCACAACAAGCAGCAGGAAACTACACCCAGACACACAACAAGCAGGAAACTACACCCAGACACACAACAAGCAGGAAACTACACCCAGACTCAGGGACCAGCAGGAAACTACACCCAGACACACAACAAGCAGGAAACTACACCCAGACACACAACAAGCAGCAGGAAACTACACCCAGACACACAACAAGCAGGAAACTACACCCAGACTGAGGGACCAGCAGGAAACTACACCCAGACACACAACAAGCAGGAAACTACACCCAGACACACAACAAGCAGCAGGAAACTACACCCAGACACACAACAAGCAGCAGGAAACTACACCCAGACACACAACAAGCAGCAGGAAACTACACCCAGACACACAACAAGCAGCAGGAAACTACACCCAGACACACAACAAGCAGCAGGAAACTACACCCAGACACACAACAAGCAGGAAACTACACCCAGACACACAACAAGCAGCAGGAAACTACACCCAGACACACAACAAGCAGGAAACTACACCCAGACACACAACAAGCAGCAGGAAACTACACCCAGACACACAACAAGCAGGAAACTACACCCAGACACACAACAAGCAGGAAACTACACCCAGACTCACAACAAGCAGCAGGAAACTACACCCAGACACACAACAAGCAGGAAACTACACCCAGACACACAACAAGCAGGAAACTACACCCAGACTCAGGGACCAGCAGGAAACTACACCCAGACACACAACAAGCAGGAAACTACACCCAGACACACAACAAGCAGCAGGAAACTACACCCAGACACACAACAAGCAGCAGGAAACTACACCCAGACACACAACAAGCAGGAAACTACACCCAGACTGAGGGACCAGCAGGAAACTACACCCAGACACACAACAAGCAGGAAACTACACCCAGACACACAACAAGCAGCAGGAAACTACACCCAGACACACAACAAGCAGCAGGAAACTACACCCAGACACACAACAAGCAGCAGGAAACTACACCCAGACACACAACAAGCAGCAGGAAACTACACCCAGACACACAACAAGCAGCAGGAAACTACACCCAGACACACAACAAGCAGGAAACTACACCCAGACACACAACAAGCAGCAGGAAACTACACCCAGACACACAACAAGCAGGAAACTACACCCAGACACACAACAAGCAGCAGGAAACTACACCCAGACACACAACAAGCAGGAAACTACACCCAGACTCACAACAAGCAGCAGGAAACTACACCCAGACACACAACAAGCAGGAAACTACACCCAGACACACAACAAGCAGGAAACTACACCCAGACTCAGGGACCAGCAGGAAACTACACCCAGACACACAACAAGCAGGAAACTACACCCAGACACACAACAAGCAGCAGGAAACTACACCCAGACACACAACAAGCAGCAGGAAACTACACCCAGACACACAACAAGCAGGAAACTACACCCAGACTGAGGGACCAGCAGGAAACTACACCCAGACACACAACAAGCAGGAAACTACACCCAGACACACAACAAGCAGCAGGAAACTACACCCAGACACACAACAAGCAGCAGGAAACTACACCCAGACACACAACAAGCAGCAGGAAACTACACCCAGACACACAACAAGCAGCAGGAAACTACACCCAGACACACAACAAGCAGCAGGAAACTACACCCAGACACACAACAAGCAGGAAACTACACCCAGACACACAACAAGCAGCAGGAAACTACACCCAGACACACAACAAGCAGGAAACTACACCCAGACACACAACAAGCAGGAAACTACACCCAGACTCAGGGACCAGCAGGACCACGTCGTCCAGGATCGTCTGACTGTTGATCGTCTGCAGTCTGGAACATGTGGGGTTAAAAAGAGACGGAGCTTGTGTGTGTGTGTGTGTGTGTGTGTGTGTGTGTGTGTGTGTGTGTGTGTGTGTGTGTGTGTGTGTGTGTGTCCAGCTGGACCGCGGCCTGAGGCCCACAGGGTGTGTCCGACTCTCCAGTGTTTAAATGTAGCGTTGGAGTGAAGCAACACAGGAGGCACTGTGTACACACACACACACACACACACACACACACACACACACACACACACACACACACACACACACACACTCCCCCGGCGTCAGCAGGCTGTGGATAAAAGTGTTCTGTGTCTTTTCCCTGGTCCTCCGGTCAGAGCAGTACCTTCAGGTCCTGGGGAGACGGTCTGGGTTCTCCGACCGTCCTGACAGGGGGACAGAGTCCTGTCCCCTGGAGGACAGTAGAACCGTCCCCTAGAGGACAGGAGGACAGTAGAACCGTCCCCTGGAGGACAGTAGAACCGTCCCCTGGAGGACAGTAGAACCGTCCCCAGGAGGACAGTGGACCGTGTCTCATGTCCCCGTCTCCGCAGTATAAGATCCTGAACGTCCCGCTGTCGTCCCACCTGGCGGCCAACCACTTCAACCAGCAGCAGGCGGAGCAGGAGGAGCGTCTGCGGATGAAGAAGCTGACGCTGGACATCAACGAGCGGCAGGAGCAGGAGGACTACCAGGGTACGGCCGCTCCCAGCATGCACCGCGGCCAGGCTCGTTCAGAGCCGTCGGCGGGGGATCCGGGTCCCGGCAGAGCCGGCGCAGAGGTTCTAGAATCTGAACCCACCGCTCAGATACTGCTGGGTCCGTTAGAAAGTCCCAGCTGGACTCCGTCTCTGCCGGTCTCCAGCTGGACTCCGTCTCTGCCGGTCTCCAGCTGGACTCCGTCTCTGCCGGTCTCCAGCTGGACTCCGTCTCTGCCGGTCTCCAGCTGGACTCCGTCCGTCCGTCTCCTGGGCCCAGTATTTGAAAAAATGAAATCCAGATGAAATTGATCCAGATTTCCAAATCCCACTTTCCTGATCCATGGATCAGGACCTTCTGTCCCGGTATTTCTAGACTGTGCTGGATTGGATCAGAATAATCCTGGTCCTCTGGGACGCCCCTGGACCAGCCGTCCTCAGGGTCACAGACAGCAGACCGAGTGCGGGTCTTCAGGCTGCAGAGATCTTTCAGAAGTTAATGCAGCAAAAGCAAAAGTGTCCCAGAGTCGTTCAGAGTCCTTTCTGTTGATGGAGTCGGCGTTCTCCTCAGGTCTCTGGTCAAACCGCCGTCTCGTCACTGACCTTCAGATTCTGAGATGCATTTTATAAAAGGACGTCACAGACTGGTGTGATGGAATAAAGACATGAGACAGACGTGAGACATCCAGCAGCTTCACTGAACAGGAAGGCAAAACAATAGTATTGTAGAACTTCTGGGAGAAATCCAGCTGGGCGAAGCTCTTCTGACCGCTCCTCCCGCCGCTTCAGCAGCCAGATGTGGTGAAGGTGGAGGAAGACGATGGAAACTGAGCCGCAGCAGCAGGTTCTGCTGAGGAACCAACAAGAGTCCCCGAGCTGCAGCAGAACACATGGAGTCAGAAACAGTGACTGGAGAAGCAGTGAGAGAACTCTGAGTTTAGTGTCACAGTTTTGGGTCGAGGAAGTTTTGCTGTTTGAATCACTTTTCAGTTGACAAATGTGAAATCTGGATTTTTTTTCTGTTCAACAAAAAAAAACTGAACATGAAGAGGTTTAACTTATTAAAACGATCTTTATACTAATGACTGATTAATGAGGCATGCCAGGAAAAGCTCTCTGAGGACGAGTCTCTGTGGAACTGATACCTGGATCGCTCTGATCCACCTGAGGAGGATTACCTTCATGCTGCTTTCAGGATAAACTGATCCAGATTTGGGACTGAAGTTTTGAAATACCCAACACAGGCTGAAGTCTGGATTAAAGGCAGGACTGGATTTCCAAATCTGGATTTAAATGATCAAGATGAAATGCTGTTTGAAATCCCCAGTTTAGGATCAGATCTGGGTTTAATCCAGTCCAGGATTAATCCTGGTGGATTCTGTTTGAAATACTGGGCCCAGGTAGACTACGTCTGTCCCTCAGTCCCAGCTGGACTCCGTCTCTGTCGTCCTCTGGTGTCCTCTGTCCGTCCCCTCACACTGTCCTGCTGTTCCAGAGATGATGCAGTCCCTGGCTCAGCGTCCGGCGCCGGCCAACACCAACCGGGAGCGCCGTCCTCGCTACCAGCACCCGAAGGGCGCGCCCAACGCAGACCTCATCTTCAAGACCGGGGGAAGGTAGGCCAGTCCCTCCAGGGACCGGTGTCTCTCGGGCGTCTCTACAGTGAACGTCCTCTCTGTCCTCCAGGAGACGCTGATGGGAGTCTGTCTCCGGCCGAGCGAGCAAGAGAGACAGAGAGAGAGAGAGAAGATCGGAGGGCAGCCGGTCCTCAACCAGCAAGAGAGAGAGAGAGAGAGAGAGTCCTCCAGGCACCTGTTGACCCGCCAGCAGACCGGAACCTGGGAGGAGGAAGAGGAGGAGAAGAGGAGGAGGAAGAGGAGGAGGAAGAGGAGGAGGAAGAGGAGAAGAGGCGGCGGCGGCGGCGAGGGCGCCTTTCCTGTTTCGTCTGTTTCTGTCTGAGATGACAAACAAATTAAAAGCCAGAACTCATAACAACGACCTGCGGAGCGGCGGCGGAGGCGGAGCGGAGGCGTGGCCAGACAGGAAGAGGCGGGGTCAGCTCCTCCGTCACGCCCAGACACGTGAAAGACAAACGCCGGACGGAGCGGGAAGTTTGGGTTGTAGTTTAGTTCTCTCTTTCTCGGGACGCCTTCTGGCGGGACGTCTGATGGACGGAAGACGGCGTCCCACCGGGCCGCCGGAGGTCGCCGAGTGGGTCGGAGTGGCGGGTTCTGCGGCGTCCGTGGACGGATCGGTGGATCAGTGGACTGCTCGTCACTGCAGTGATCACAGCTCTTCTTCTTGCATGTAATTTGACACCAGCCTCGCCGTAGGACTTCGTCTGAGCTCCGTCTTGTCCCGGATGTCCTTCTGTCGACGCTCCAGCAGCGCAGCGCCGGTCTGCTGGCAGGTCATTTGACACCAGCCTCGTTGAGAAGCGGAACGTTGCTGATTTCCACCGTTTGCTTGGAGTTCAGGAGAAGAAGAACCGACGCCAGCGTTCTGCTTTTTCTTTCTTCTTTGCTGGAGAAACTCTCCACGCGTGAACTTGCATGTAATTTGACCTCAGCCTCTTTGTTCAGACATCTTTCCTGGCTCATCTTGTTTCGTGGTTGGCTGATGGTATGTGTAGTTTGACACCAGCCTCGTGGTCAGCAACGCCGCTATTGAGACTTTATTTTGACGCCACATTAAATAAATGTTTTGTCTTTTGATGGAATCAGAGTCCTGAAAGCTTTATTGATCGCCCGCGACCGGCACGCTGCCCGCTAGCTGCAGCTGCCGCTAGCTTGTAGCTGCCGCTAGCTGCAGCTGCCGCTAGCTTGTAGCTGCCGCTAGCTGCAGCTGCTGCTAGCTTGTAGCTGCTTCGTTGTGACTTTGATTTGATTGATTTTCTGGTTTTTGAAAGAAACATTTGACTGGAAGTCGGAGTGCTGGTCAGCACCTGCTCAAACTTCTGCTGCCGGAAATGTTCAATTCCTGGAATTATTAATCCTCACATGCTAGCTTAGCAAGCAGTGGTGTTTGGTTGACTCCACGCTGGCTCCTGGTTGGATGAGCGTTTGTGGCGGCAGATTGAACGTTTTCAGGTGTTCATCATTTCAGATGTCATCTTACGCGTCTTCCCCAAGGACACTTCGACACGCAGACGGGGGAGACGGGAATCAAACTCACAACCCGTGATTTGGGGACGACTGCTCTCCCCACTGAACCACAGCCGCCCGCGTCCCCACAGCCCCCATGATGACGTAATTTGACACCGACATCATTATCCTCCTGCTACCAGTCCCGCTGATGGCCCGATTTCGTTTCTCAGGAAGTTTTGGTTCCAGTGCTAGAAATGTTATTTTGAACCCCGAACCGGAGCCGTCCGTCTGACCCGGAGCAAATGAAGGAGCTCTGTGTGTAATTTGACATCAGCCTCACTGACTTCTGCTTCTCTACATGGAACTTTCACAAGGAGCCAAGTTTTCTGAAGAAACACAAACGGCAGTTTTTATTCTTTATTCAATGACCGGACTTTAATGTGAAGTCACACGAAACAGGAAATGAAGACGGAAGAAGACAGGAAGTACACTACAGGACAGGAAGTGGACCAGACACCATGTTCCCCTTTCCCAGATTATAATATGTTTCAACCCTTATTTCCTGATTTGTACGAAGAGCCGCCATCTGCAAACCAGATACCAGCATCGAGACCTCAAGCTGTCCCTCCAGTCCGGGGTTGGTCCAGGACCTGTCCAGACCAGTAGTGGACAGTCTCTCTGGACATCGGGTCGTCCCCTGAATCTTTGCACCATCAGATACTTCAAATAACTGCAGCTGAACTGCAGAGAACCGGAGTCTGTCGACAAAACACACTTCAAGAGTTACTGTAGAGAACTACAGTGGGCGGAGTCTCACACACACTCGCACACACACACACACACACACACATGTTCAACAGGACCATCTCATGCGACCGGGTTCCCCGTTGTGGCTTTGGTGATCCAGTTCCAGGTTTGGTTTTACTGAGGAGTAAAAACCTGCAGCTGCAGAAACACCAGAGCTGAGATTTACAGAGACCCTGAACGCCTCGTTCACAGAGGAGACACGGCATCCCTCCGACGGGTGCAGGTCTGAGAAACCTGCAGAGACCCCGAGTCTGGGTCCAGACTGTTCCCGGGATGAGACGAGTCACGGTTCAAAGGTCACACACAGCAGAGACCCTTTCAACAGCAACGGCAATAAATGAATCCTTCAGGGCCTGGACCCCAGGTCCGGGTCTGGACCCCAGGTCCGGGCCTGGACCCCAGGTCCGGGCCTGGACCCCAGGTCCGGGCCTGGACCCCAGGTCCGGGCCTGGACCCCAAGTCCGGGCCTGGACCCCAAGTCCGGGCCTGGACCCCAGGTCTGGGCCTGGACCCCAAGTCCGGGTCTGGACCCCAGGTCCGGGTCTGGACTCCAAGACTGGGTCTGGACCCCAAGTCCGGGTCTGGACCCCAAGTCCGGGTCTGGACTGCAGGTGTGGATCCGGGTCACAGTCGCTTTGGACACTTGGGTGAAGTTGGCCGTGAAGAGTCCAGATGGGCGCTGGATGAAGAGCAGCGGGATTCACCAAAAAGCCCACGGCCACTGAAAGGTCAAAGACTTTCAGAATAAAAGTTTTCAGTTGCCATTGTCCCTGGAAACCAAGAAGGTTCTCAAAGTTCACGAGGAAGGCCAAGTCTTGACTCCAGTGAGACCTGGGTTCGGGTCGGGGTCAGGGGCTTGCGGGTTGTGGGTGAGAGGTCAGGGGTTAGAGGTCAGGGTTAGGACGCCTCTCTGTATTTCAGATAAGTTGTGCGCAGTGCCACCGAGTCCTGCGTGGATCGTGGGTTTCAGGGTGAACAGCTGGCCGGGTCTGGAGCCTGACCCGGATCAGGAGTCGTTCAGCAGCCCCAGCTTCCTCAGCGCCGCCCTGCGCGACTCGTCGGTCGGTCCTCGTCCGCAGAACTCCACGGTGATGGACTGGGGCCGGAACAGGTTGGGTTTCCGCTTGTGATCGGGGGACAGGGCTCGGGACGCCGCCAGCTGCTGGGTCACCTGGGCCTGGTGGGAGTGCCGGGGGGGTCTCGGGGCCGGGGGCGGGGCGGGGCGGCGGTTCCCGAAGCCGGCGGGGGTGATGTGCAGGCTCCGCCCGCCGTAGCTGCTGAAGTGGCCCGGCGGCGGCTCGGGTCCGGCGGGGGCCGGCTGGCTCCTGTCGATGTGGGAGCTGAGGATGTCGGGGAGGTCGGTCCGGCTCATGGACACGGTTCTGCAGTCGGGGGGGGTCGGAGAACCGGAGGACTCGCTCCTTGGGGTCACAGAAGGGTTGACCACCATGGACTTCCCGCCGTAGCTGTTGATCTCGATGGAGGTGACCTCTGGTGGAGGAGAGACGGCGGGCTTGTGGTCCAGAGGAGACGGGTGGTAGCCGGTCTGGGGGGCCGGGGTGGGGGAAGGACTGGGCTGGGGGCTTCCCTCTTCATAGCTCCTTCGGGAATCACTCCGCAGAACCTCGGGTTTTCCGTCAGACCTGGCGTAGCCGAGAGACGGCGGCGGAGTCTCCAGCATCAGGGCAGGACCGGGATCCAGGAGTCTGGCTCCAGCATCTGCACCCGTCGGGGGTCTCACTGAGTTTCCATCGGGACCGTCAAAGAGCGTGGGACCCCCAGACATGGCTCGGCTCCGGTTCAGACCCAGCTTGGACAGGGCCTCCATCCTGGATTTGTCTGGTGTGGGGTCCCTGAAGGAGATGCTGCGAGTCGGGACGTTCCGGGTCTTCTTCTCCGCCGCCAGCAGAGGGTGGGACGTCCCGGACGGGTTGTCCTGCAGCAGAGGGTGGGACGTCCCAGACGGGTTGTCCTGCAGCAGAGGGTGGGACGTCCCGGACGGGTTGTCCTGCAGCAGAGGGTGGGACGTCCCGGACGGGTTGTCCTGCAGCAGAGGGTGGGACGTCCCGGACGGGTTGTCCTGCAGCAGAGGGTGGGACGTCCCGGACAGGTTGGCCAGCATCTGCGCCCGCCTCTCTTGAATATTGACGTTGGCCAGGGACTGGGACAGGGACTGGGCCTGGGCCTGCTGGTCCCGGTTGCCGAGGACCATGCTGATGTTGGCCGGTAGCCGGGTGGGCTTGGCGGAGGTGGGAGGACCCCCCTGCGGTTTGTCAGATTCTAGACTGATGCGACGGAGGATGGAGGACGGGTCCACGCCGGAGGCTCCGCCTCCCCGGTTCTCGGCTATCTTCTGGGCTATCAGGACCGGGGTGGGGACGCAGCCGGGGGGGTGGTAGGTATGGGGGTCCGTCGCACTGTAGTCTGGAGAGAAGCCCTCTGCCGGATCCCATCTGGGCTTCACCTCGAAGTGGCTTTCAGGAGCCGGAATCAGACTCTGGAAGTCTGAAAGGAAGAAGAAGGGAAATGAAGTCTCTCCAGACCAGTTTCCGGGTCCAGCTTTGAAAGTGAATCTAGAACCGACGTGTCAGAATCTCAGACAAGACTTCACCAAATCCGTCTGCCGGAAATCCAGCAAAGCCTCAAACCGAGTTTCACAAACAGCCTGAAGAAACTTTATTAGTGATGTTTTAAAGAACGAGAATGCAAGAAGGAATCCGGTCGGTCTGGACCGAAAGGTTTCTGCTCATGACGGAAGAGTTCTGGTTCTGAGAAGTCCGTCCAGTCCAAGACAGTCTCATCAGGATCACATTGTGTCACTAAGTTCAGATTCAGGATCAGTTTTTTAAAGGAATACTCCAAAGACTTTGTCAATGATCGGGATAGGGCGTGGATCCAAAGTGAGACAAGCTCATAAATACCTTTTTTGTGTCTGTGCGTCCAGTGGCTGGATCCCAGCTGTTAGCATCGTAGTTAGCTTAGCTCAATTGCTGGAAGTCAATAGGAGTCAGAGCCGGACTGATGAAAGTGGACAAAATCCTCCTTCAGTGGTCCAGGGGACGGCGTATTAGCACGTAAAGTAAATCCGAATGGCTATAAAACATTTTAAAAGACGTGTTTTCTTTTCAATCAGTTAAAATAAAGTTTTGATACACAGACCTGCACATGGCAGAGCTCTGGAAGGAAATACCGGAGCACAGCGGCAGCAGCCATAGACTCAGCCGCTGTGCTCTGGTATTTCCTTCCAGAGCTCTGCCATGCGCAGGTCTGTGTATCAAAACTTTATTTTAACGGATTGAAAAGAAAACACGTCTTTTAAAATGATTTCGGATTTACTTCACGTGCTAATACGCCGTCCCCTGGACCACTGAAGGAGGATTTTGTCCACTTTCATCAATCTGGCTCTGACTCCTCTTCACGTCCAGCAATTGAGCTAAGCTAACTACGATGCTAACAGCTGGGATCCAGCCACTGGACGCACAGACACAAAAAAGGTATTTATGAGCTTGTCTCACTTTGTCAGAGATCGGGATCGGGCGTGGGTCCAAAGTCTTCGGAGTATTCCTTTAAAGCTGATGAAGACTTTTGTTGTGAAAAATCTTTCAGATCATTCAGAGAACCAGAAACCAAGTGAAGGGGGTCTGGAGGTCTACCTGGACCGCTGAAGCTGAAGTGGTCTCTGGTCGGCACCAGGTCCGGATCTGGGCGGACCAGGTCGATGATGTCCTGGTCTTTACTGGTGAATGGAGCCGGAGTGTTGACCCCGGCGCCGGAGCCGGAGGCGGAGGCGGGCGGTCCGTCCATGTGGTCCCTGGCAGGCGGTCTCTCCAGGGTCCTGGTTCTGGCGTCCTCGAGGTTTTCTTCCAGTGAGTCGATGGTGTTCTCAAAGAACCGGATGCAGTCCTTCTCCTCCTGGGTCAGGAAGTGCAGCGTGTCGTCCTGCTGCCAAAAGACAAACCAAGTCATTTCTAAAACTCTGGGATCTGGACTGGTTCTACAGACCACCCCCCCCCCCCCCCCCCCCCCCCCCACAAACAGCTGAACCAGCGACTACTGCTGAACCAGGTACCACTACTGGCCCAGAGACCTCTACTGTGGTGGCAGAACCCCAGAACCCGGTGGTGGAGACAGGAAGTAAGGACTGAAGACGGAGTCCTTTAGAGTCCAGAATGGCTGACAGGAACCAGCAGGACCAGAGAACCACAGTCTGATTGGCTGTGGAGGAAGAACTGGGTCTGGAGGAGTCCAGGAGGACATGGAGGAGGACTACCTCCTGTCAGACCGTCCGGCGCCTCAGGGGGGAGAGCAGGTCTCCAGCAGCACTGTTACAGTGGAGGACGGAGCTGCTGTCCTCCACTGGGGACATTAGAGGATGGGGGAAGGAAGACTTCCAGGACAAGACCTCCTCAGTCCACCACGTCTTCCTAGAGGAAGCAGAGACTGAGGACTCAGAGGAGGACTGAGGACTCAGAGGACTGAGGACTCAGAGGAGGACTGAGGTCTCAGGGGAGGACTGAGGTCTCAGAGGAGGACTGAGGTCTCAGAGGAGGACTGAGGTCTCAGAGGAGGACTGAGGTCTCAGAGGAGGACTGAGGTCTCAGAGGAGGACTGAGGTCTCAGAGGAGGACTGAGGACTCAGAGGAGGACTGAGGTCTCAGAGGAGGACTGAGGTCTCAGAGGAGGACTGAGGTCTCAGAGGAGGACTGAGGACTCAGAGGAGGACTGAGGTCTCAGAGGAGGACTGAGGACTCAGAGGAGGACTGAGGTCTCAGAGGAGGACTGAGGTCTCAGAGGAGGACTGAGGACTCAGAGGAGGACTGAGGTCTCACACTCCCGAGACTGAAGGGACTCAGGGAGAACCTCATCCCCCCCGGTGCCTCGAGACCCAGGAGCTGACCAACCAATGCGTTCACCTCTGAGACCTCAGTCCACCTCTGAGACCTCAGTCCCACCAGAGGTCTCGTGGTCCTATGACCTCCGGCAGCGGTCCCTGCAGGTCTGCGGTGGCCCGGCGGGGTACTCACTGCTGGCCTGGCGTTGGGACCGGCGGCGCCCCCGTTGACAGCGAAGTGGAGCTGCGAGTTGCCCTGCAGACGGACGTCCATGGCCCCGGCGTCACAGGTCAGCCGACCTTTGGACTTCTGGAGGAGGACGGATGTTTGGACACGGAGGGATTAGGACAGAGAGAGCTGCTGCTCAAAGGTCAAAGGTCACAAAACAAACATCTGATCTTCAGTCACAAAATCACAAACATGAGGAACAGAGAGCGAGCCAGACCGGGAGGCAGTGGTTCAGGCCCTGGGGGTCTCCGGGGGTCCAGAGGGGGTCCTGCCCGGTCCAGAGTCAGTGTCTGGACTAAAGGATCTGGATTATGGAGACTAAAGGTTCTGGAGAGTCCAGACTTCAGTTTCTTTCTGAAAGTGGAATCAGAATCGGAACATTTCCAGACTGGAGATCAGACCGGGGACCCTGTCCAGAGTCCTCCAGCGTCTGTCTTCACGGTGAGGTTGTGGTGGTGTGGAGGGCAGAGGTCAGAGGTCAGAGGTCAGAGGTGAGTGCAGGTAGGGAACCGTCAGCTGAAAGTGCTGCCGTCACGGCTCCACACCGGATGGACCGGTTCTACCGGAAAGGGCGGCTGTGGAACCAGATCCTGTGACGCACTGCTCCGCCCGGCCGGGCCGGCGGGACTCAAACCGCGGCCGGGAGACCTTCTGCTCCTGTTGGAACCTTTGGGTCTGGGGGGACCAGTGGACCGGGACCAGTGGACCGGGCCCACGCCTCCGTCTCCGATGAGGAGTAAAACCTGAATCTCTTCTAATCTGAAAATAAAGTTGTTTTCAAAGCGAAGCGGCTTTTCTTCTGGTCTGTGAGGCTGAAGCGACGGTTCAGGGGTTCCAGACCTGCAGTCCTGCTCTTGGACCCCTTCAGTCATTTCCTGCCATGGCCACTGTGACCTGCAGAGGGCGGGGCCAGCCTCATCAATCACTCCTCTGGGTGACAGGCTCTGGGACTCCTGGGTCCTGGTCTTAGTTCCAGATCGGCTGCTGCGTTTGAGCCCCGATCGGATCAGTTCCTGAAGAGATCGGTTCCTCAGATCAGCGTTCCGGTTTCAGACTCTCCTGGACTCTTCCGACTGCTTAACACCGATTTAAATATTCACCATTTCATCTCCAGTCAGCTCATCCTTTCACCTTTTCTGTCTGAAAACATGAACCAAACAACCTGAGGAGGAGGAAAGGGTCCCAACAGAAAGACCCGGGTTCGCAGATCCAGCTCAGAGAAAACCTCCTTCATGGAGTTCAGTGGATCAGATCACCGCTGAGCCCGGACCCCCCTCCTACCCAGAGTCCCCCAGAGTCCCCCAGAGTCCCCCAGAGTCCCCCAGAGTCCCCCAGAGGACCTCAGAGCCTCGGAGCTGGAGCTGGCTCGTCACTCACCCATCCTCCCGGGTTCCTGAAGCTCGAGCGGCTGATCCTCCTCCGCCTCTGCCTCGGCCGCTTTCTGCGCTCGTGCTGCTGCGCTCCCTGAGGTCTGCGTGCGTAAAGAGCCGCGCTGCGTTACGCACGAACCAAACTCCGAGGCTGGCTCCGCCCACAGCCGCGCGCGCGCGCGTCTGTGTGTGTATTTCAGGTGTGCCGGGAATGACACACACCTGAGGCGAGTTCACAGACAGTGGGACATTTGAGCTCTGTTCCCTTGTGGTCACGTGACTGGTTGAACCCGCAGCATTTTTCTGCAGAACACACCCTGACTGTCACACACACTCTGAAACCACAAGCCTCAGACCAGAGAAGGGCTCCCTCCTCCTCCTCGCCACGGAACCAAGAACACGTGTAAAGGTGAAAATACACCAGGACTCCAGATGGAGGCGAAAACCTCCAGCGAGAAACTGGAAACTCACACAGTCGACCGAAAACATGGTCAAACGCCGAATCTGTCCCGGAGGGCCGAGAGGCCTCCTGCGGCTGGCTGGCAACTGAACATGGCAGCTGATGTGCCAAACATGGCGGCTGATGTGCCAAACATGGCGGCTGATGTGCCAACATGGCAGCTGATGTGCCAAACATGGCGGCTGATGTGCCAACATGGCGGCTGATGCGCCAAACATGGCGGCTGATGTTCCAAACATGGTGGCTGATGTGTCAAACATGGTGGCTGATGTTCCAAACATGGCGGCTGATGTGCCAACATGGCGGCTGATGTTCCAAACATGGCGGCTGATGTGCCAACATGGTGGCTAATGTTCCAAACATGGCGGCTGATGTGCCAACATGGCAGCTGATGTGCCAAACATGGCGGCTGATGTGTCAAACATGGTGGCTGATGTTCCAAACATGGCGGCTGATGTGCCAAACATGGAGGCTGATGTTCCAAACATGGCGGCTGATGTGCCAACATGGTGGCTGGTGAGCTAAGCATAGCGGCTGATGTGCTCGCCATCAAAGCGGAGTTAAGAGGGCGGACCAAGTGGACTGTCCTCTGCAGTGAATCTCCAAACATTTTACCAAACTTCAGAAATTTAAAACTGAGTCATTAAACTGAATTTTCAACGATTCATCCAACCTGATCAGTACATCCAACCTTCATCCAACCTGATCAGTACATCCAACCTTCATCCAACCTGATCAGTACATCCAACCTCTATCATCATTTAATTAAAAAAACAAAAAAACAAAAAACAAAACAAGTCTGTTAGATGTCTGGTGACGAAGGTGAAGATGAAGATGATGATAATGATGAAGATGATGACGAAGATGATTATAATGGGGACGATGATAAAAATAATGATGATGATTGTGATGAAGATAATGATCATGGTGGTGATGAAGATGATGGTGATGATGAAGATGAGGATGATGACGATGATCATGAACATGTCAGTGAGTGATTTGACTGGATTGGACTGATTTGGTGGTTTATGGCGCCCCCTGCTGGTCACAGCCTCTTCAGTAACGTCCAGGTTCAGACTACAGAACATCACAAATAAGTAGCTTTTTAATGGGGTTTATTGATTTATTACAGTAATTTAGAATAAATCCTGGTCCTGGTCCTGGTCCTGGTCTGGAGCAGATCAGTTCCACAGGATAAATCCTGGTCCTGGGCCTGGGCTTGGAGCTCCCGGCCCCTGGCGTCCTCCTCGTCCATCGTAAGCCGAGGCTGTCTCCAGAAACCCAGAACAGGATGGACGGACCCTTCTGGAATCCGTATAAGTTTTTCTCCTGGTGGAACCTTGGTAATGTAGAGTATCATGTTTCAGCATCACCTGACCGCACCAGAACGCACCTGAAGTCTCGCTCCCTTTGTGTTTTGTCCGTTCTCCGAGTCTCCTTGAACGCACCACTCTGACGGAGCGCTTCCAGTGTGTGATTGTCTGCTCTCCGAGCCGCCCTGAACGCGCCCCGCGGCTCCATCCTGTACACCCGGCTGCTCGCTTGTTTGTTTTGAGGATAATTCCACCTCGTTACCGGGACCAGGACACACGGATCGCCGCGGCCGCGGCACCCTGCGGAGTTCCGGTGAGTTTTCTCCCAGCGAGCCGCTCGTTCTCTCCTCAAGTTGCAGCGAAGTCTCCTGCGGAGCTCGCTGGCTTCTGTCGGCTCCATGCATGGGCTGTGCCCATTATCGGACAGGGTCCGGGGGTTCCATCTGTTCCCTCACACGAGCTCACGTTCCGTCTTAGTATTTGATCCAGATTATTCTACATGCTTTCTTAAATTGTGACGGATTTGAATTTAGGTGCTGCCAGTCACCCTTTCAAGCGGCTCGCGCGCAGGTGTGCGGTGTCCGATGATGGAAACGTCGTCTGCTCAGCAGTAATCCTCCCCGTTTCGGATTTGAGACATTTTTTTTTCATCTCCGTTTAAAACGAGGCGCACGGAGGACTGACCGGGTCATCCTCCGGTTCTGACCACGGAGGACTGACCGGGTCATCCTCCGGTTCTGACCACGGAGGACTGACCGGGTCATCCTCCGGTTCTGACCACGGCAGGCCGTTCGACTGCAAACAGCCAAAACAAACCCTCCGAATGAAGCGGCTGTCCGCTGGGTTAGCCTCAGCTAGCTAACCCCGTCAACGTTTCCAGCCCGGAGACACCGGGGACACCGGAGACACCGGGGACACCGGGGCAGTGTCGGCCGCTGCCGGACGTCTTCCACGGCAGTGGAGACACGACAGCCGGAACCACACCGGGACGCTCCGACGGCTCAGCCGCCTGCGAGCCGCGGCTAGCCCGCTAAGCTAACAGCAGCCGAGTTCAGTCTGGAGTTCAGCTCTCCTCAGACTAGCCTTAACTAACTAATCCTAACCCAACTAACCTTAATCTAACTAACCCTAACCTAACTAACCCAACCCCAACTAACCCGACCCACACTAACCGCTTTATAAAGCGTCAATTACAGCAAGTCCTGTCCAGAGACCGACAGAGAACCAGCAGAACCGCACGAGCAAGAAGAGACTGGGGGAAGGAAGAACCCTGCAGGACCAGGACCAGGACCAGGACCAGAGGAGAACCCTGCAGGACCAGGACCAGGACCAGAGGATAACCCAGCAGGACCAGGACCAGGACCAGAGGAGAACCCTGCAGGACCAGGACCAGAGGAGAACCCTGCAGGACCAGGACCAGGACCAGAGGAGAACCCTGCAGGACCAGGACCAGAGGAGAACCCTGCAGGACCAGGACCAGAGGAGAACCCTGCAGGACCAGGACCAGGACCAGGACCAGAGGAGAACCCTGCAGGACCAGGACCAGAGGAGAACCCTGCAGGACCAGGACCAGGACCAGAGGAGAACCCTGCAGGACCAGGACCAGGACCAGGACCAGAGGAGAACCCTGCAGGACCAGGACCAGAGGAGAACCCTGCAGGACCAGGACCAGGACCAGAGGAGAACCCTGCAGGACCAGGACCAGGACCAGGACCAGGACCAGGACCAGAGGAGAACCCTGCAGGACCAGGACCAGAGGAGAACCCTGCAGGACCAGGACCAGGACCAGAGGAGAACCCTGCAGGACCAGGACCAGGACCAGAGGAGAACCCTGCAGGACCAGGACCAGAGGAGAACCCTGCAGGACCAGGACCAGGACCAGGACCAGAGGAGAACCCTGCAGGACCAGGACCAGGACCAGAGGAGAACCCTGCAGGACCAGGACCAGGACCAGGACCAGGACCAGAGGAGAACCCTGCAGGACCAGGACCAGAGGAGAACCCTGCAGGACCAGGACCAGGACCAGAGGAGAACCCAGCAGGACCAGGACCAGAGGAGAACCCAGCAGGACCAGGACCAGAGGAGAACCCTGCAGGACCAGGACCAGGACCAGAGGAGAACCCAGCAGGACCAGGACCAGAGGAGAACCCTGCAGGACCAGGACCAGAGGAGAACCCTGCAGGATCAGGATCAGGAGGCTCTGTGCTGAGCGGTTGGGGTGAGGGGACAGAGAGGGGACAGAGAGGGGACAGAGAGGGGACAGAGAGGGGACAGAGAGGGGACGGAGGACAGACAGGGACACTTCCTGAGTTCGTAGACGAGGAGCGAGACGTTGGTCAGCAACGCCGAGTTCTGGAACATTATTTGACAGAAAGGACAGAAGTGGAGCAGAACCAGGAGCCGAATCCACATGGCAGGAACCTCCTGAACCCACTGGGTCCAGGTTCTCATTAGATCAATGGATCAGATGTGATTGAGGTTCTGTTGGTGATCCCTCATTCACGGCTCTAGTCCACCTCAGAGGGTCTTGGTTTCTGACTCTCTGGTCTCGAGGCGTCATCAGTCCTGGTGCTCTCAGTCCAGGTCCTCTCAGTCCTGGTCCTCTCAGTCCTGGTGCTCTCAGTCCAGGTCCTCTCAGTCCTGGTCCTCTCAATCCTGGTCCTCTCAGTCCTGGTCCTCTCAGTTCCCTCAGAACGTGACCTTCAGGCCAGAGCCGGATCCTGCCGGCGTCCCTCAGGGCTCCTCACTGGGTCTTCTGGCAGGATGAGAACAGGGTTTGTGAATTCGGTTGTCTCTGTGTCCTGTCCTGAGTGTCTCCTGACTGACGAGACGGCAGGGACAGCGGGACAACATGAGAACATGAGGACATGAGAACATGAGGACATGAGGACATGAGGACGCCGCCAAAGCAGCCGGAGTAACCCGATCCTCCACCAGCAGCTCCGCGGGGTCCTGTTACTCCGGGCTCGCCGGGACCGGTCGCCATGGAGACGGCTGGAGGAGACGAGCAGGGGTTGGCCGGGTCAGGAGGGGGCGGAGTTTCAGCCGCTGTCCGTCCCTGACTGCTGGTCACACAGACGGGTCTAGTCCGGTCCTGGACCACGAAGACGGGTCTAGTCCGGTCCTGGACCACGAAGACGGGTCTAGTCCGGTCCTGGACCACGAAGACGGGTCTAGTCCGGTCCTGGACCACGAAGACGGGTCTAGTCCGGTCCTGGATCATGAGGACGGGTCTAGTCCGGTCCTGGATCATGAGGACGGGTCTAGTCCTGTCCTGGATCATGAGGACGGCGCCCCAGCTGAGCCAGTCCAGTGTAGACCCCGCTGTGGCGGGGTCTGTGCGGTCTCTGGAGGTCTGGTCCTTCGCCCTGGGTCTGTGGCGGGGCCGGGGGGTCGGGGCGTGCCGGGTCACGATATGATGGCGGTTCACGGCGTGGCCCAGATCGTCTGTTCCATGTGGAGACCGGCCGTGACTGAAACCAGCAGCTGCTGGTCTGGACCAGGGGGTCAAGGCTTCTGCAAACCACCAAGTCCCACATCCAGAGAAAAACCTGAAAGAGGGTCCTTTTATGCCCGGGTGGTAGAAACGGGCCGACGCACGCTGGCCCGCCCCCTCAGCGCACCTCCAGAACCAAGACGCCACAGAACCAGACCCGTCTGGTCCTCCCACCCCGCGGGGCCGCCATGGAACCAGAACGGGCAGGCAGAATCTTCTGAGCCGCCGCCTCCCGTCGGGACCAGAACCAGCCAGAACCCGGCTTCGCGTCTCACAGCAGCAGCTCAGATCATTTTCTCTCACTTCTTCACCAAACCTCAGCGGTTCGGCCGGACGCCGTGTGTCGTGTCCTGACCGTGTCGTGGTCGCCGTCCGCCGGTCCCGGTCCGACAGACCGAACCTCGTCCCGCTCGGCAGCAGCGAGAGAGCGCTGTGCGCCTGAATGTCGCCGTCGCCATCTGGTGGGCCTGTCGTTAGTCTTGGGAGTTTAGATAAAGTTTGTTGACGTTCTGCGTCTGGCGATACGTTACACGTGACCGAGGCGTCATCCAGCTGGGAGACATCTTTGAGCGTAACCGTACGAGCGCCGCCGCCATCTTGGCTCTAGACGCAGCGGCAGAGCGAGACGCGCGGAAGTGGCAGCCGGTGATCGTTTGTGACATTCGGCAGTTTTTTCTTCTGAAACGTTCACGTTCGTCTGCACTGTTTCTACAGCTCACTGCACACGGTTTGCTTTTGTCTTGATGTGTTTACTTGTTGCAAAGGGAGTTTTTTGTTGTCCCTGTCATATAATTGTCTTTTTTTGTATTGATTTTATTATTATAAATATATTTCAGTTGGAAACTAAATGTTATGGCTCAGTCATTTATTAAAAAGTATTTTATACTCTGCACACTTGTAGGTTTCTGCCAAGTTTCTGCAGAAAAACTGCAGAATCGTATAACGGTGGCTAAATGTCCGAGCCACAGGCTGCGCGGCGTGCATCCAGGCTCCTGTCGTGGAAATTAAAAGTATTCTACAGTCAGATTCCTTCAAAATAAGTTCCAAACCCACTTCGTACAGTTTGGCACAGGTTGGTCTCCACATGGCGGAATGAAGGGTTCTCCTGGTTCTGTCCAAACTGAACCCTGAAATCTGTGTGCTTCACGCTGGTCTCATGACACCTGGTCCGGCTGTAGTCCGGCTGTAGTCCGGCTGTAGTCCAGCAGCCAGCGGCAGCTTCATGGCTGCTTCATTGTTATCATGGTGTTTTTCAATGTGGAATCTGGAAAGAAAAAAAATAAAAATAGTTGAGAGTGAAAGTTTCATTTTTCCCCTCGACCTGATCAGAACTTGCTCAGGTGTGTTAAAATGCAGTGTTGTTGACATGTTGACGGATTTCAGTGTTTTTGGGTATTTTCAATAGAACTAGAACTGCAAGCAGTGCTGATAGGGCCAAGCCTCCGGCGCAACGCGGAGCCCGGAGAAGCTCGCCACGAGGGACCGCGGGCTCGGGGCGGGCGTCGGGACACGAGCCGACTTTTAACCCCCTCCAGCAAGGCCCACGCCACGCTCACCATACGTAGTGCAACTCTGATCAACTTTCACGTCACTTGATGTCTCTGTTTGCTGCCCCCCCTTTTCACCAATTCTGACCAAAGTTAACGCACAGCCTCTGGCTGAATCACACAGAAGTGAATCGAGTTCAGTGTTGAGAACTCTGAAGTTTTAACCACACAGAAACTGCTTTGAAAAGAGTAAATTACTCAGAGATCATGCTGTTTCCGTCCGTCTTTCAGACACCAAGTTCCTCCCATGAGTTGCTGCTTGGTTTTAGTCATGTCAGGTCACTGAGTAGACACACAGGTTGGTTTTAATATTGTCAGTGAAAAAAGACAGTCTGACATTGTAAACACAATACAGTTGAGGTCAGAGTGTTACATGCTCTTGTAAAGAATATAATGTCATGGCTCTCTTGACTTTCCAGTCATTTCTACAACTCTGATTTTCCTCTGATGCACAACTTCATCACTTCCTGAACTTCAGGATTTTCCTTGTTTCCTGTCTTTCATGATAGGACAAGCTGATTAATGCAGGTGTGTCTGACCTCTGTAACAACTTCAGACACACCTGTATTAATCAGCTCATCCGATCACGAAAGACAGGAAACAAGGAGCCTCCTGAAGTTCAGGAAGTGGTTGAGTTGTGAATAGAGCCTATTGGACCAGATACTTCTTTGTCACAAAAAGATTCATGAAGTTGTTCATTTGCAATCTCTCAGTTCACACCGACAAAGCCTGCTTTCATCACAGACACTGCTCACAAACAGTAAACTCCACCGTGTGGCGACTGTTGGTTACTACACCTTTATTGGTTACTACCCCTAACATGAACTATGCCTGTTTATTCGCCTTTTTTTAGTGATTTAGTAGCAGAAGTGGGCGTGGCCTATGTCCCATGATGCCACTGTGCTAAGGGAACATGTTGATATTAAGTTTAAGAAGATGTGATTTAACATGTAAAAATTATGGGTCAAAATGCGTTTTCATGAGTTATAGCGCCAACTAGTGGCCAATGTTCACCAAAATGTGCTGATAGACTCACAGTCACATGGCAACCAAGCATCTCAAGTTTGGTGGTGTTAGCATTTATTACGACCAAGATCAGTGAAACTTTGTGTTTAGCTAGCTAGCTGGCAAAGTTTAGTCTAGCCCACGTTGTGCATATTTCGTCGTAGCAAAATTCTTTTGATAACTTCAGGTCAGACCCTACGGAAGACTTTCTCTGCTGATTTTCACGCAGATTGGACAAAGCCATTAGGACGAGTTCGTAAATATATGTGTTTTGTTATCTATCGAAAAAAACTAAAGGCATAAATGGGCGTGGCCTAGCCCGAATGATTCAGTTCTTCTCAGGGAATCTGAGGATGTACGTTTTTTGAATGTGCGTCATAAAGTTTGGGAGTTATAGCCCAAAACTGGTTATAGCGCCACCTAGTGGAGGAGGCACACAGTTTTTTTTGAGTCATCTGTGTACTGTTCTCAACATAGCCTGTGAATTTCACAGTCCCCAGTATAATTATTGAGCTGAAAAAAATGTTGAGTTTTGTGTTTTAGCTGCATTAATAGGCCATGCCCACTTTAACCAATCGTGATAAACTTCTAGATATTGCCTCAGGAAAAAATTAGGGTCACAGTTACCAGGTTTTGTAAAAATCGGTGATGCCGTTTAGGAGATATAAATTTCTTATCTTTAGAGCGCCACCTAGTGGCCAATGTTCACAAAAATGAGCTGATCGACCCACAGTCACATGGCAACCAAGCATCTCAAGTTTGGTGGTGTTAGCATTTATTACGACCAAGATCAGTGAATCTTTGTGTTTAGCTAGCCAGCTGGCAAAGTTTAGTCCAGCCCACGTTGAGCATATTTCGTCGTAGCAAAATTCTTTTGATAACTTCAGGTCAGACCCTACGGAAGACTTTATATGACACTTTTCTTGCGGATCGGACAAATCCCCTAGGAGGAGTTCGAAAAAATATATTTTTCAGTTTTTGCGATCTAGCGGAAAAAAAAACTCTAGGCGGAAATGGGCGTGGCCTAGCCCACTAACTCAGGGAATCTGGGGATATACATTTTTTGATGTGCGACACACGGGGTGGGAGTTACAGACCAAAACACTTTTATGTGGCCTATAGCGCCACCTGGTGGCGGACTCGTTTGATTTTTTGCGTCGTCCGTCGGACCGTGGTTTGGTCCCATGTACGGTTTGGGCTGCAGCGGCACTTTCACATAATGGGAAAATTAAAAAAAAAAAAAAAATCCTTTCAATTACAACAGGGTTCCGCCCGGCCCTCATTAGCAGCAACGCTCCAACATCGCGATAATATCGTGAATCGTGATATTTTGGGCCGCCAGTATTGTGATATCAACTTTTCATATCGGCACATGCTGATATTTGGGGCAGTGGTTAGCGCTCTTGCCTCACAGCATGAAGGTCCCGGGTTCAAGCCCCGAGCCGGGCCTCCTCTCTGTGGAGTTTGCATGTTCTCCCCCATGTGTGCGTGGGTTTTCTGGCTTCCTCCGTGTGTGTGTGTCTCAGGCGGGAGACATGTCCAGGGTGGAGGGGGACATGTCCAGGGTGGAGGGGGACCTGCCACCCTGAAGAGGACAGGTGGCACCAAGACGATGGACGCTGATTTTATCTGATCCTGGAACAGGGTTCTCTGATCAAATGGACCAGTGAGAATGTTCTAGATAACCTGTCCCTGAACTCAGCTGGAGGCCAGTCCAAGGTCTGCTGGGTCCATCTAGTGCACCCGGTCCACCCGGTCCACCTGCTGGTCTTCGGTGTCTGATTGTCTTTCTGGAAACTTCAACTTGAGCCCAAACTGTTTGAAGGTGCTGTAGGCTAACGACTGTGTGTGTGTGTGTGTGTGTGTGTGTGTGTGTGTGTGTGTGTGTGTGTGTGTGTGTGTGTGTGTGTGTGTGTGTGTGTGTGTGTGTGTGTGTGTGTGTGTGTGTGTGTGTGTGTGTGTGTGTGTGTGTGTGTGTGTGTGTGTGTGTGTGTGTGTGTGTGTGCAGTGTGTATGATGTCTGGCAGCAGCTGCCATGGCCTGCAGCAGCGCTCCGACCGACGCTGAGACTCTGGAGGGTTTCCAGGAGGTCAACCTGGCGTCTCCCACCACGCCGGACCTGCAGGTGAACCCAACCTTCAGGAGGAGACGAGGAGGAGCCCGAGTCCACCCGTCTGTCTCCACCCGTCTGTCTCCACCCGTCTGTCTCCACCCGTCTGCTCTGTCTTCTCCTTGTCCATTTCAGCATGTTCTCATAGTTCTCCTCATCCTGACTCTGCTCCTTTCTGCGGAACGTTTCTCGCTCTTCTGGCAGAACCAGGCGGAGCAGCAGCGCCCCCCGCCCCGCCACAGTGCTCCTCCCACCACCCTGTACCGCACACACTCCCTGGGAGCGCCCCCTGCTGGGCTGCAGGCCGACCGGCTGCCCACACAGCCCGTCTACTCCACGCCGCGACTCAGCCACAATGGAAGGTAGCCACGCTGCGCTAGCTGTTAGCGTTAGCTTTAGAGGCCGCTGCTGTCTCCTGGACAATTTGCTAGCTGTTAGCCTTAGCTTTAGAGGCCGCTGCTGTCTCCTGAACACTATGCTAGCTGTTATTGTTAGCTTTAGAGGCCGCTGCTGTCTCCTGGACACTATGCTAGCTGTTATCGTTAGCTTTAGAGGCCGCTGCAGTCTCCTGGACACTATGCTAGCTGTTAGCATTAGCTTTAGAGGCCGCTGCTGTCTCCTGGACAATTTGCTAGCTGTTAGCCTTAGCTTTAGAGGCCGCTGCAGTCTCCTGGACAATATGCTAGCTGTTAGCATTAGCTTTAGAGGCCGCTGCTGTCTCCTGGACACTATGCTAGCTGTTAGCATTAGCTTTAGAGACTGCTGCTGTCTCCTGGACACTATGCTAGCTGTTATTGTTAGCTTTAGAGGTCGCTGCGGTCTCCTGGACACTATGCTAGCTGTTAGCGTTAGCTTTAGAGGCCGCTGCGGTCTCCTGGACACTATGCTAGCTGTTAGCATTAGCTTTAGAGACCGCTGCTGTCTCCTGGACACTATGCTAGCTGTTATTGTTAGCTTTAGAGGCCGCTGCGGTCTCCTGGACACTATGCTAGCTGTTAGCGTTAGCTTTAGAGGCCGCTGCGGTCTCCTGGACACTATGCTAGCTGTTAGCGTTAGCTTTAGAGGCCGCTGCTATCTCCTGGACACTATGCTAGCTGTTAGCGTTAGCTTTAGAGGCCGCTGCGGTCTCCTGGACACTATGCTAGCTGTTAGCATTAGCTTTAGAGGCCGCTGCTGTCTCCTGGACACTATGCTAGCTGTTATCGTTAGCTTTAGAGGCCGCTGCTGTCTCCTGGACAATTTGCTAGCTGTTAGCCTTAGCTTTAGAGGCCGCTGCTGTCTCCTGAACACTATGCTAGCTGTTATTGTTAGCTTTAGAGGCCGCTGCTGTCTCCTGGACACTATGCTAGCTGTTATCGTTAGCTTTAGAGGCCGCTGCAGTCTCCTGGACACTATGCTAGCTGTTAGCATTAGCTTTAGAGGCCGCTGCTGTCTCCTGGACACTATGCTAGCTGTTATCGTTAGCTTTAGAGGCCGCTGCTGTCTCCTGGACAATTTGCTAGCTGTTAGCCTTAGCTTTAGAGGCCGCTGCAGTCTCCTGGACACTATGCTAGCTGTTAGCATTAGCTTTAGAGGCCGCTGCTGTCTCCTGGACACTATGCTAGCTGTTATCGTTAGCTTTAGAGGCCGCTGCTGTCTCCTGGACACTATGCTAGCTGTTATCATTAGCTTTAGAGGCCGCTGCGGTCTCCTGGACACTATGCTAGCTGTTAGCATTAGCTTTAGAGGCCGCTGCGGTCTCCTGGACACTATGCTAGCTGTTAGCATTAGCTTTAGAGACCGCTGCTGTCTCCTGGACACTATGCTAGCTGTTAGCATTAGCTTTAGAGGCCGCTGCTATCTCCCGGACACTATGCTAGCTGTTAGCGTTAGCTTTAGAGACCGCTGCTGTCTCCTGGACACTATGCTAGCTGTTAGCATTAGCTTTAGAGACCGCTGCTGTCTCCTGGACACTATGCTAGCTGTTAGCATTAGCTTTAGAGACTGCTGCTGTCTCCTGGACACTATGCTAGCTGTTAGCATTAGCTTTAGAGACCGCTGCTGTCTCCTGGACACTATGCTAGCTGTTAGCATTAGCTTTAGAGACTGCTGCTGTCTCCTGGACACTATGCTAGCTGTTAGCATTAGCTTTAGAGCCCGCTGCTGTCTCCTGGACACTATGCTAGCTGTTGACTCTTCCTTGTTCACCTGAGACTGATGCTGATTCCTTGTGCTGTGCAGCGTGCCTGGCCTGGAGGCGGAGTCGGTGGACGGCGGCCCGGGGGACGGGGACGGGGACGAGTGCGGCGCTCTGAGCGACGGCCTGTCCCGCCTGTGCAGCCCGTCGGTGATGGAGGTCCGAGAGAAAGGCTGCGAGAGGCTGAAGGAGGAGCTGGCCAAGGCTCAGAGGGTGAGAGGAGGACACCTGACCTCCAGCGACATTGACCTGAGCCTGGCTCCTGTTGCCTGTGTGTGTGTGTGTGTGTGTGTGTGTGTGTGTGTGTGTGTGTGTGTGTGTGTGTGTGTGTGTGTGTGTGTGTGTGTCTGACTTCACTCATCACTAATGAAGTGTTAGAAATAATATTTAAGGTTTTAAAACAACCGATGAACTCTGAAGACGATATCCATCCATCTTCAACCACTTATCCGGACCGGGCCAACTTCCATGAACCCTCGAGCTCCTCTGGAGGGGCTGGGTTCCAGAGTCCGGCTCCTCTGGAGGGGCTGGGTTCCAGAGTCCGGCTCCTCTGGAGGGGCTGGGTTCCAGAGTCCGGCTCCTCTGGAGGGGCTGGGTTCCAGAGTCCGGCTCCTCTGGAGGGGCTGGGTTCCAGAGTCCGGCTCCTCTGGAGGGGCTGGGTTCCAGAGTCCAGGCTGTTTGTGAAGTGAGCCCAAATACCGTCTGGGCCCGAATATAAGACGATATGTTTTTCCAGGAATGGTTTTCTCAGAAACGGGGTGGAGCTCTGATGGAGGACTGGATGGAGCCAGAGTCCCGGGGAGCTGGACTGCCTCTGCTCCATGCAGTGGCTCCGCCCCCCGTTAGGGGGAGCTAGTGAGCTGGACAGAGAGTCAGCCTGCAGCAGTGAGAGAAGAAGCCTGAGCAGTGTGGCTGCTGCTGGTTTTTCTAAGCTTCATTTCAAACAGCATCCAGAATACCTGCCTGTCAGTACTCGAGTATACTTAGCTGATGTTCAGGATGGAGGTGGAACTGATACTCGTGAGTTTGTCAGTTTGTTTTGAAGTTTGAACGCAGATGCTAATTCCGTTAGCATGTCAACGGCGTTTCCATTAATAGTTAGCATTGAGCTAGCGGCTCTGATTTTAAATACTGACTGGTTTAGTTTTCAGACAGTGATGTGTGTTGTGGTACATCTTGTGTGTTTGTTCACTTCTATGTTTATCTGGTTTGTCTCAGTTTTCCAGCCTTCAGGAGAAAGTAATAAAAGCTCAGAGCAGCTGAAACCTGCTGCTTTCTCTCTGAAGAACTGTTCTCTACAGGCCAGACTGAACCCAGCATCCAGGAGGCTGAGTTATTCATGTTCATGAAGCTGAACAGAACTGGAGTTTGATGGTTATAAAGTTACTTACATCATTAATGCAGTTATTGAACCTTTGAGGTTCTTAATTGTTGCTTATTGTGGCTTATTTTGAGAAAGAGAATATATTTTTATTTAATACTGCAGTAATGTTTTTTAATCTTAAATCAGGTGAAATGTTTTCTCTGTTGTGAGTTTTTGGGTTTAAATAATTGTACAATAAAAAGTTCTTTTATGAGTAACCTTATTGTCTTCAATATATTTTTATTTTCACAAAATATTTGAAAAATAGGGGTCAACTTATAATCAGAGTCCTACTGTATTCGGGCCGATACGGTATGTCTCGCCGGTTCCTAGAGCCAGTCTCTGAGTCCCAGGATGATTTACATTAGCGCTATGGTTCCCTCAGTGGGTGGTGGCTCCAGCCTGGCCCCAGCTCCAGGCTGGGTCCAGGCTGGGCCCGGGTCCAGGGTGGCTCCAGGCTGGGCCCGGGTCCAGGGTGGCTCCAGGCTGGGCCCGGGTCCAGGGTGGCTCCAGGCTGGGCCCGGCTCCAGGGTGGGCCCGGGTCCAGGGTGGGGCCCAGCTGCTCCATACCTGGCAACGTAAGGTTCTCTCAAGGGGCTTTTGGCCTGCTGTCCGTCTGGCCCCCCACCAGGACCGGTCTGCCGTAGGAGACTGTGAACCTCCACCAGCAGGGGGCGCCTGTCAGGGCGTTGCAATATTCATGATCTGTTTGTTCCTTTATTTATCAATTTATTCATTATTTAGTTTTTTTTAAATGTCTTTATAATTTTTTCTTAATTTCATCAATTTCATGTTTTCATTTTTCATGTGTTCATTTTCCATTTTTTTGTGCGTGCGTGTGTATGTGTGTGCTTGTGTGCATATGTGTGTGTGCACGTGTGTGTGCGCGCGTGTGTGCGTGTGTGTGCATATGTGTGTGTGTGTGTGTGCATGTGTGTGTGCGTGTATGTGTGTGCGTGTGTGTGTGTGTGTGTGCATGTGTGCATATGTGTGTGTGTGTGTGTGTGTGTCAGGATCTGCTGTTAAAAGATGAGGAGTGTGACAGATTGTCTAAAGTCAGAGATCAACTCAGTCTGGAGCTGGAAGAGCTGACGGCCAGTCTGTTCCAGGTCGGTCCACTGCTCCGTCTGTCCTCCGTCTGTCCTCCGTCTGTTCTCCGTCTGTCCTCCATCTGTCCTCCACTTCTCCATCTGTCCTCCATCTGTCCTCCACCTCTCGTCTCCTGAATGTTGGGATCCAGGATCCCAACATTCCTCCACAGGAAGGGGGTCCAGGATCCAGGATGTTGGGAGACCAGGGTCCACATGGCAGCAGGTCTTTAGAGGTCCAGATGTTGGGGGACACCATTGATCTTTGATCCAGAGTTTGGACTTCTTGCCCTCAGAGCTCCGTTTGTAGCAGTTGGCCACTTGAAAAGTCCAACTTAAAGACCTGGTCTTGGATCCGACTCTGATGTCGTTTAGCGTGTGGAACTGGGACCCTCCGTGGATCAGTTGGTCCCTCTATTGACCAGTCGGACCCTCTGTCAACCCTTCGGTCCCTCTGTTGACCAGTCGGTCCCTCTGTTGACCAGTCGGTCCCTCTGTTGACCAGTCGGACCCTCTGTTGACCAGTCGGTCCCTCTGTTGACCCTTCGGACCCTCTGTTGACCCTTCGGACCCTCTGTTGACCCTTCGGTCCCTCTGTTGACCAGTCGGTCCCTCTGTTGACCAGTCGGACCCTCTGTTGACCAGTCGAACCCTCTGTTGACCCTCCGGTCCCTCTGTTGACCAATCGGACCCTCTGTTGACCCTTCGGTCCCTCTGTTGACCAGTCGGTCCCTGTGTTGACCCTTCGGACCCTCTGTTGACCAGTCGAACCCTCTGTTGACCCTTCGGTCCCTCTGTTGACCCTCCGGTCCCTCTGTTGACCCTTCGGACCCTCTGTTGACCCTTCGGACCCTCTGTTGACCCTTCGGACCCTCTGTTGACACTTCGGTCCCTCTGTTGACCCTTCGGTCCCTCTATTGACCAGTCGGACCCTCTGTCAACCCTTCGGTCCCTCTGTTGACCAGTCGGTCCCTCTGTTGACCAGTCGGACCCTCTGTTGACCAGTCGGACCCTCTGTTGACCAGTCGAACCCTCTGTTGACCCTTCGGTCCCTCTGTTGACCCTCCGGTCCCTCTGTTGACCAATCGGACCCTCTGTTGACCCTTCGGTCCCTCTGTTGACCCTTCGGTCCCTCTATTGACCAGTCGGACCCTCTGTCAACCCTTCGGTCCCTCTGTCGACCAGTCGGTCCCTCTGTTGACCAGTCGGACCCTCTGTTGACCAGTCGGACCCTCTGTTGACCAGTCAGTCCCTCTGTTGACCCTTCGGACCCTCTGTTGACCCTTCGGACCCTCTGTTGACCCTTCGGACCCTCTGTTGACCAATCGGACCCTCTGTTGACCCTTCGGTCCCTCTATTGACCAGTCGGTCCCTCTGTTGACCAGTCGGACCCTCTGTTGACCAGTCAAACCCTCTGTTGACCCTTCGGTCCCTCTGTTGACCCTCCGGTCCCTCTGTTGACCCTCCGATCCCTCTGTTGACCCTTTGGACCCTCTGTTGACCAATCGGACCCTCTGTTGACCCTTCGGTCCCTCTGTTGACCCTTCGGGTCCCTCTGTTGACCAGTCGGTCCCTCTGTTGACCAGTCGGACCCTCTGTTGACCAGTCAAACCCTCTGTTGACCCTCCGGTCCCTCTGTTGACCCTCCGGTCCCTCTGTTGACCCTTCGGACCCTCTGTTGACCAATTGGACCCTCTGTTGACCCTTCGGTCCCTCTGTTGACCCTTCGGACCCTCTGTTGACCAGTCGAACCCTCTGTTGACCCTTCGGTCCCGATGTTGACCACTCGGACCCTCTGTTGACCAGTCGGACACTCCGTTGACCACTCGGACCCTCCATGGACCACTCGGTCCGTTTCACTCCTGACCCCTGTCTCTGTTTCCAGGAAGCCCATCAGATGGTCAGAGAGGCGAACGTCAAACAAGCCAACGCTGAGAAGCAGCTGAAGGAGGCTCTGGGAAAGGTGACCGCTCTGCACTCTCACCACATCCGGTCCAGAACCAGGTCCAGTCCAGAACCACATCCAGTCCAGAACCAGGTCCAGTCCAGAACCACATCCAGTCCAGAACCAGGTCCAGTCCAGAACCCACTCCGCTCCTGAGAGGAGGCGCGTCTGGACGGAGTTTGACGGTATTTTGAAGTGAGGCTGAGGCTGCAGTTCAGCCATCAGGCCACCAGGTGGAGCTGCAGGGCGACTCAGACCGAGAGGAGAACATCTGGAGTACCGGAGCGTGACGCCCGCAAACCTGATGCTAGCTGTAGTGTGTTAGCTGTATGTTGGCGGTGTGCTAGCTGTATGTTAGCAGATGTTAAAAGCATGCTAGCTGCATGTTAGCAGTATATTAGCTGTATGCTAGCTGTATTTTAGCGGTATGCTAGCAGTGTGCTCACGGTGTGCTAGCTGTATTTTAGCTGCATGTCCGCTGTCTGCTAGCTCAGTATGTTGGACTTGTACTGTGTCCCTGCGTCTTCAGATTGATGTCCTCCAGGCGGAGGTGCAGGCCCTGAAGACCCTGGTCCTGTCCTCGCCCACCTCCCCCGTGGGCGAGCTGCCGTCTGCGGGGGCCGGGAAGACCCCGTTCAGGAGGGGCCACAGCAGGAACAAGAGCACCTCGTCCGCCATCATGGGGACGCAGCCCGACCCGGCGGCCACTCAGCCCCTGGTCCGGGAGTGCAGAGAGGTGAGAACCGCCCGGAACCGGGACCCCCCCGGAACCGAGACCCCACCTGGAGCCGAGACCCCGCCCAGACCAGAGACCCCGGCCAGAACCGAGACCCCACCCAGACCAGAGACCTCCCCGGGAACTGAGACTCTGCCCAGACCAGAGTCCTGCACCGGGTCGGGTACCCGCAAAAACAGCTGATTTGCGGGTGGTTTTTAAAAGCTTTTTTTTCTCGGGTTCGGATCTGGGTGGGAAAAATATCTTGCGGGTCGGGTCGCGGGTTGCAGATTGACTCATGAGAATCAATATAAAATAATAAATAAAATAAAAGCGTTGTGACGTGACCCGTCTGCTGCGACCGTCTGCAGCGCCGCCGCTCTGCTGCTTCCAGTCCCGGGCTTCAGTCAGTTGAGCAAAGTGCAGAAAACTGTCTTGGTCATTATTTACTCTCTGAGGGTCGCTTCCTGTCACAGTCATTGGCTCAGCTGTTTCATCGCGTTTCACCATCTAATAACACAGTTTGTGATTGGACGAGAGCATCAAACGGTCTGCCGCCGTCTGACAGGCGCCACTTCCAAACAGTTACTAGCTATTTAGTCCAACGGACTGTCCTCAACATTGTCCTAGGCTTTACTTCTTATTGTCTCATGCTAGCTGTTGCCAAAGCTGTCCGTCCCTGGGAGAGGGATCCCTCCAGACTGTGGTTCTCCCCAAGATCTCTTCTTCTCCCACTGGGTTTCTGGAGTGTTTTCTTGCCGGATGTGAGGGTCGAAGGCGGTGGTTGCTTCATTCTGTCTTGTTACTGTAAATATTGACATATTACCATTATGCTTATTCACTGTTTTTACTTTACCGACCAATGTAACATCTTGAAGCCTCTGAGGCAGCTGTCAGTTGTGATGCTGGGCTATACAAAAATAAATTGATTGATTGATTGATTGATATTTAGATATTTGAGAAATAAATGGATAAAACGTAGAACTATCACTTTGTAAAGTTCCTGAAGTGTTCAGACATCACCGTGTTTCCCTGATGGATTACTTTTCTCCTCCATGGATTCTAAACATGTCTCAGCTCGTAGCTGCTGAACGACAGAAAGTCAGTCTGTTACACACTAAAGTTCCCTTTAAGAGATTCAAAGTTTAAAAGCATTAAACGTAACAAACCAGTGTTTTTCCAGTTGTGTGGCAGAAGAACAGCAGGGGGGATGATTCAGGACTGAAGTCCAGCTGCTTCCTTCAGGTGTTGTTTAGTCGCTGGCAGCTGAACTGTGGCGAAGTGCTGCATGATGCAGACACTGTGGCCCAACATGAGGGCTTTAAATACGGGTTCCGGGTCGGGCTGCGGGTCGGGTTCCGGGTCGGGTTCCGGGTCGGGCTGCGGGTCGGGCTGCGGGTCGGGTTCCGGGTCGGGCTGCGGGTCGGGCTCCGGGTCGGGCTGCGGGTCGGGTTCCGGGTCGGGCTGCGGGTCGGGCTGCGGGTCGGGTTCCGGGTCGGGTTTCGGGTCGGGTTCCGGGTCGGGTTCCGGGTCGGGTTCCGGGTCGGGTTCCGGGTCGGGCTGCGGGTCGGGCTGCGGGTCGGGCTGCGGTTCGGGTTCCGGGTCGGGCTGCGGGTCGGGTTCCGGGTCGGGTTCCGGGTCGGGCTGCCGGTCGGGCTGCGGGTCGGGCTGCGGGTCGGGTTTCAACGGGTCGGATCGGGTCGCGGTACTCATCGGGCTGATGCGCGAGTTTGCGGTTCGGTTGCGGGTTTGTACGTCCCCGGGTCGGGCTGGGGCGGGTCTTGAAAATTGGACCCGTGCAGGACTCTGGCCCAGACCAGAGACCTCGCCCGGAACCAAGATTCTGCCCAGACCAGAGACCCTACCCAGAACCAAGACCCCACTCAGACCAGAGACCCTACCCAGAACCAAGACCCCACCCAGACCAGGGACCCTGCCTGGAACTGAGACATGAAGGACCTCGGTCTCAGTGAGACTGAGAGGCCCTGGAGGACCCGGGTCTCAGCCTGTCTTGTCCCCCCAGGTGGACTCTCAGCTGTTCAGTGAGTTCAGGACCTGGAAGGAAGACCCGACTCTGGAGCGAAGCTGCAGCTTCCTGGACCGGGTCTACAGAGAGGACATCTACCCCTGTTTGACCTTCAGCAAGAGTGAGGTACACACACACACACACACACACACACACACACCCCTCCCCCTTCATTCTGATGGCCTCACTCTTCCTCCTCCTCCTCCTCAGTTGGGGTCGGCCATCTTGGAGGCGGTGGAGCAGAACACCCTGAGCGTGGAGCCGGTGGGCTTCCAGCCGCTGCCGGTGGTCAAAGCGTCGGCGGTGGAGTGTGGAGGACCAAAGTGAGACGCACTGACACACTCTCAGGTCTACCGTGGGCTCGGATGTCCGGGTTAGGGACCAGGGGTCTACAGCGGTCTTCCCACTGGAAGGCCGCTAGAGGGGTCTGGAATGGGGGGTCTGGTCCAGATGTCGGGGTAAAGGGGGTTCATCCAGAAGTTTTAGTCCATGGCTCCATTCAGTGACCCCTCAAACTGTGACTTCCTGCTCCTGACAGGAAGTGAACCTGTGACTTCCTGATTTTCCTCCTGACAGGAAGTGAACCTGTGACTTCCTGATTTTCCTCCTGACAGGAAGTGAACCTGTGACTTCCTGATTTTCCTCCTGACAGGAAGTGTGCCCTGAGTGGTCAGACAAAAACCTGTAAGCACAGAATCAAGTTTGGAGACTCGTCCAGTTATTACTACGTGTCTCCGTACTGCAGATACAGAGTGAGTACCAACACACACACACACACACACACACACACACACACACACAGTGAACACTGCATGGGGTTCTCTGATGTTCTGCTGCCTGCTTCCTTCAGATCACCGTCGTTTGTAACTTCTTCACCTACATCCGTTACATCCACCAGGGACTGGTGAAGCAGCAGGACGGTGAGGACACACACACACACACACACACACACACACACACACACACACACATACACACACACACACACACACACACACACACACACACCCTGTCTGGTTGTTTAACCCTGTTGTGTCGTTGTGTAGTGGAGCAGATGTTCTGGGAGGTCATGCAGCTCCGGAGAGAAATGTCTTTGGCTAAACTTGGATTCTACAAAGACCAGCTGTGACCTGGACGGACGGCTCATCCAATCACAACAGACTCTGAGTTGGAGCTCCGCCCCCTGTGAGCTGGAGCTCCGCCCCCTCCTGTTCCTGAAAGCACCGAAGCAAAAAAACAAAAACAAACCTACAATCATTAAATTAAAGACACTTTTAATTAAAATCCAGTTTGGACAGAAGGAGAGACAGACTGAGACTGGAAACAGTAGCAGCTCCACCCACAGCTCCACCCACAGCTCCACCTCAGCCCCACCCACAGCTCCACCTCAGCCCCACCCACAGCTCCACCCACAGCTCCACCTCAGCCCCACCTCAGCCCCACCCACAGCTCCACCCTCAGCTCCACCTTAGCTACGACACTGAGCCAGCTGTGATTAGCTGTAAAGCTGGTTGACTGGATAACAGGGTTCACTGGTTAGCTAGTTAGCCGGTTAGCCAGTTTGTTGGTTAGTCGGTTAGCCAGTTAGCCGTTTAGCTGGTTAGCCAGTTAGTCGGTTAGCCAGTTAGCTGGTTAGCCAGTTAGCCGTTTAGCTGGTTAGCCAGTTAGTCGGTTAGCCAGTTAGCTGGTTAGCCAGTTAGCCGTTTAGCTGGTTAGCCGGTTAGCCAGTTAGCCGTTTAGCTGGTTAGCCAGTTAGTCGGTTAGCCAGTTAGCTGGTTAGACAGTTAGCCGGTTAGCCGGTTAGCCGTTTAGCTGGTTAGCCAGTTAGCCGGTTAGCCGTTTAGCTGGTTAGCCAGTTAGCCGGTTAGCCGTTTAGCTGGTTAGCCGGTTAGCCAGCTGCCTTCATCTTGGCTACTTCCAGAATCTTTCTTCAGGATTTCCGTCCTTTGATCTTGAGGACCCGGGTGAAGCGGACTCACTGCACCACCCGGTGGCTCCAGGCGGTGCTGCAGGAGGCTAGCTGGTGTTGATGGATCTGCTGCAGCGTAAATGTAAACTTTGAATTCTGCAATCAAACTGACTTCTTTTCAGAATAAATGGACCTTATTTTGATAACCTCCCCCGAGTGGCTCACAGGAACCAGGCCGGCTTCTGAACATTCTGCACCTTTAACAATAAAAGACTTCAAGCTTACAAAATACACACCGTGCTGAAATATGCTGAGTTTGTTCAGACTGATTCAATTCAAAATGTTTTAACTTTGACAGCTTTATTCTCTTTTCTTTACAATTTTTTTTCAAAAAAAATATTTCACAAGAAATCTTCCCTGGAACCGCCCGAAAAATATTTGAGCAAAATTTCAAAACAGCAACTTTATTCTCATAACGAAGCATTTCTTCTGTTTGTGTCTGAGATTTTCAAAATAAAAGAACTTTCATGTGAAATTGAGATGGACAAAGCTCTTCTTTTGCTCCCTCCCTCTCGTCCGATTTTCTGTCTGCTCGCTGCCGTCGGTTGCGGTTTGACCAATCAGAGCGAAGGCGGCGGCCTACCGAGGCCACGCCCCCCACGCCAGCCCGGGCAGGACCAGCGCCACCAGCACGGAGGAGAAGAGGTTGACGGCGTTGTTGTCCAGGATGGGCTTGCCGCAGATGCGGCGGGTGGTGGCCGACTCGTAGCTCACCACCTTCCCGATGCTGGAGTCGAAGCCTGCGGAGACGGACGCCGTGAGGCGGGGCTTCGGCTCCGACGCGTCCGATTGGTAGATGGCTTCCTACCTGAATACTGCATGTGGGCGCCCAGGAAGGAGTCCAGCATGGAGCCCAGCAGCCCGGCCACGCCCCCGTACACCACCAGGGGCCACTGCGGCCCCGCCCCCTGCAGCTCGCCCACCGTCAGCAGCTGCGTCACCAAGTAGGCCCCGCCCACCACCGCGCCCCCCAGGAAGCTGGCCAGCAGCCCGACCGCCGTCACGCCGCCGTTAGTGCCTGACGGGGGACGAGACGGAGGACACCCGTAAAGCCGTGGGGTCAGAGGTCACGGAGGCCTCTCACAGTAAGCAGGAAGTGCCGTCTTACCTGCCGGCACTTCCTCCCAGGTGGTGATGAGCCTGGGCCGCGATTGGCTGAGGACGGGCCCCACCTCCGAGGCCCAGGTGTCTCCGGCGCTGCAGGCCAGCGAGCCCAGCAGGGACAGACACATCCAGGACGCCGAGTACTGCCTGCTGAAGTCCACGGGGATTTCCCCCGGCCCCGCCTGCCGACGGCAAGACACACCCACCGTCAGGACGGGCGGAGGACGGGGGAGGACGGGTGGAGGATAGGGAGAGGACGGGCAGAGGACGGGTGGAGGATGGGCAGAGGACGGGTGGAGGACGGGTGGAGGATAGGGAGAGGACGGGCAGAGGACGGGTGGAGGACGGGTGGAGGACGGGTGGAGGACGGGTGGAGGACGGGTGGAGGATAGGGAGAGGACGGGCAGAGGACGGGTGGAGGATGGGCAGAGGACGGGTGGAGGACGGGTGGAGGATAGGGAGAGGACGGGCAGAGGACGGGTGGAGGACGGGTGGAGGACGGGTGGAGGACGGGTGGAGGATGGGCAGAGGACGGGTGGAGGATAGGGAGAGGATAGGGAGAGGACGGGCAGAGGACGGGTGGAGGATGGGCAGAGGACGGGTGGAGGACGGGTGGAGGATGGGGGAGGACGGGTGGAGGATAGGGAGAGGACGGGTGGAGGATAGGGAGAGGACGGGGGAGGACGGGTGGAGGACGGGCAGGGGACGGGCGGAGGATGGGCGGAGGACGGGCGGAGGACAGGTGGAGGACTGGAGGAGGATGGGTGGAGGACAGGTGGAGGACGGGCGGCCTCACTTCGATCATGTAGAGCAGTGCCAGCTCGGTGGGAACTCCTCCATTACACAGAACCTGGACCCAGTTCCTCTGGCCTCCTACACACACACACACACACACACACACTGATGTTCTGTGTTTCTGGGTTCTGAGGTTCTCAGTTGAAGACAGAACCGAGGTTCCTGTCAATACATTCAGAATATTCCCCGTGAAGAACAAGTGCAGCAACTGTCGAGTGATTCACTCTGTGTGTGTGTGTGTGTGTGTGTGTGTGTGTGTGTGTGTGTGTGTGTGTGTGTGTGTGTGTGTGTGTGTGTGTGTGTGTGTGTGTGTGTGTGTGTGTGTGTGTAGTTTAGTGAATTTGTTTCTATCCTGAATCCATTCCATATTTTCCAGCTGGTTTACGTTCTGTTCATGTTCTCTCGTCTTCTATGTGATTCTGTTCTACTGTGTTCTATTTGATCTACTGCTCTGCGGTCCGGGTCGGGGTGAAGGGGTGACGGGGTGAAGGGGTGACGGGGTGACGGGGTGAAGGGGTGACGGTGTGGAGGACAGCCCACCTTCCTTGTAGTCGGCGTCGATCTTCTTCTTCTGCTCGCCGCCCCAGCGCGTCAGCCGGGAGGAGGTGATGAAGAAGGCCAGCAGGGCGGAGAAGAAGCTGTAGTTGGCCATGGTCAGCACGAAGCCCACCAGCAGGGCTGAGGGGGGGGGGGGGGGGGGGACGTCAGCGGCGGAGGAACCGGCGGAGGAACCGGCGGAGGAACCGGCGGAGGAACCGGCTCCGCGGTGAACAAAGCGGCGCTCTGTCCTCCCAGCATCGCTCTCTTGTCTCCCGCAGGATTTCTCAGAAAACGTCACTTCAGTGTTTTCTACATTTCCCTGAATTCAACGCCGAGCTCTACCCAGCATGCAGTTCAGCGACAAGTCAGCCACCAGCTCATGATAATGCTAGAGATCACAGGGACAGTAGATCCCAGTGGATTCATTTGATCCCAGTGGATCTCAGGATCGTCATCACTCACCTCCCAGAGCTCCTGAGCGGTCCAGGCTGCGTCTCTTCAGCGCTCGGACCGTCAGCACCAGCGGGACCAGGATGGAGAACAGCCATCGCCATGGCGACACCGGCTGCAGCGTCCCTGCAGACGCAGAACGCCGGGCTGCAGGTTACAGATCAGCAGCAGACCAGGAGGTGAGAACATCTGGAGGAGAAGCAGGAGCTCTGAAGGCAAACAGGTTCTGGACTGGATCTGGAGAGCCACTGGATCCTGTTCTCAGAGGAGCCAGGAGGAGGGATTCCACAGGGAGCAGAACAGAGCGCCAGGAGTTCTTCACTGAGGAGAGGACGGAACTACAGGACCGACCGACCGACTATGTAAATAACTAAATAACTGGCCAAGTAAGTAACTAAGTAAATAAGTAACTTACTAACAAACTGCCTAAATAAGTAACTCACAAACTAAGTGACTGAAGTAACTGACCGAAGAACCATAAATAACTGAGCGTTAGACCAGGCGGTCCCTCCATGTCTCCATGTGTCCATGTGTCCATGTGTCCATGTGTCCATGTCTCCATGTGTCCATGTCTCCATGTGTCCATGTGTCCATGTCTCCATGTGTCCATGTGTCCATGTCTTCATGTGTCCATGTCTCCATGTCTCCATGTCTCCATGTCTCCATGTGTCCATGTGTCCATGTCTCCATGTGTCCATGTGTCCATGTGTCCATGTCTCCATGTGTCCATGTGTCCATGTCTCCATGTGTCCATGTCTCCATGTGTCCATGTCTTCATGTGTCCATGTCTCCATGTCTCCATGTCTCCATGTCTCCAGGTCTCCATGTCTCCATGTCTCCATGTCTCCATGTCTCCATGTCTCCATGTCTCCAGGTCTCCATGTCTCCATGTCTCCATGTCTCCAGGTCTCCATGTCTCCATGTCTCCATGTCTCCATGTCTCCATGTCTTCATGTGTCCATGTGTCCATGTCTCCATGTGTCCATGTCTCCATGTGTCCATGTCTTCATGTGTCCATGTGTCCATGTCTCCATGTGTCCATGTGTCCATGTCTTCATGTGTCCATGTGTCCATGTCTCCATGTCTCCATGTGTCCATGTCTCCATGTGTCCATGTGTCCATGTCTCCATGTGTCCATGTCTCCATGTGTCCATGTCTCCATGTGTCCATGTCTTCATGTGTCCATGTGTCCATGTGTCCATGTCTCCATGTCTCCATGTGTCCATGTCTCCATGTGTCCATGTGTCCATGTGTCCATGTGTCCATGTCTCCATGTGTCCATGTCTCCATGTGTCCATGTCTTCATGTGTCCATGTGTCCATGTCTCCATGTCTCCATGTCTCCATGTGTCCATGTGTCCATGTCTCCATGTGTCCATGTCTCCATGTCTCCATGTCTCCATGTGTCCATGTGTCCATGTGTCCATGTCTCCATGTGTCCATGTCTTCATGTGTCCATGTGTCGATGTCTCCATGTGTCCATGTCTCCATGTGTCCATGTCTTCATGTGTCCATGTGTCCATGTCTCCATGTCTCCATGTCTCCATGTGTCCATGTGTCCATGTCTCCATGTGTCCATGTCTCCATGTCTCCATGTCTCCATGTGTCCATGTGTCCATGTGTCCATGTCTCCATGTGTCCATGTCTTCATGTGTCCATGTGTCCATGTCTCCATGTGTCCATGTCTCCATGTGTCCATGTCTTCATGTGTCCATGTGTCCATGTCTCCATGTGTCCATGTGTCCATGTCTTCATGTGTCCATGTGTCCATGTCTCCATGTCTCCATGTGTCCATGTCTCCATGTGTCCATGTGTCCATGTCTCCATGTGTCCATGTCTCCATGTGTCCATGTCTCCATGTGTCCATGTCTTCATGTGTCCATGTGTCCATGTGTCCATGTCTCCATGTCTCCATGTGTCCATGTCTCCATGTGTCCATGTGTCCATGTGTCCATGTGTCCATGTCTCCATGTGTCCATGTCTCCATGTGTCCATGTCTTCATGTGTCCATGTGTCCATGTCTCCATGTCTCCATGTCTCCATGTGTCCATGTGTCCATGTCTCCATGTGTCCATGTCTCCATGTCTCCATGTCTCCATGTGTCCATGTGTCCATGTGTCCATGTCTCCATGTGTCCATGTCTTCATGTGTCCATGTGTCGATGTCTCCATGTGTCCATGTCTCCATGTGTCCATGTCTTCATGTGTCCATGTCTTCATGTGTCCATGTGTCCATGTCTCCATGTGTCCATGTCTCCATGTGTCCATGTCTTCATGTGTCCATGTGTCCATGTCTCCATGTCTCCATGTCTCCATGTGTCCATGTGTCCATGTCTCCATGTGTCCATGTCTCCATGTCTCCATGTCTCCATGTGTCCATGTGTCCATGTGTCCATGTCTCCATGTGTCCATGTCTCCATGTGTCCATGTCTTCATGTGTCCATGTGTCCATGTCTCCATGTCTCCATGTCTCCATGTGTCCATGTGTCCATGTCTCCATGTGTCCATGTCTCCATGTCTCCATGTCTCCATGTGTCCATGTGTCCATGTGTCCATGTCTCCATGTGTCCATGTCTTCATGTGTCCATGTGTCGATGTCTCCATGTGTCCATGTCTCCATGTGTCCATGTCTTCATGTGTCCATGTGTCCATGTCTCCATGTCTCCATGTCTCCATGTGTCCATGTGTCCATGTCTCCATGTGTCCATGTCTCCATGTCTCCATGTCTCCATGTGTCCATGTGTCCATGTGTCCATGTCTCCATGTGTCCATGTCTTCATGTGTCCATGTGTCCATGTCTCCATGTGTCCATGTCTCCATGTGTCCATGTCTTCATGTGTCCATGTGTCCATGTCTCCATGTGTCCATGTGTCCATGTGTCCATGTCTCCATGTGTCCATGTGTCCATGTCTCCATGTCTCCATGTGTCCATGTCTCCATGTGTCCATGTCTCCATGTGTCCATGTCTTCATGTGTCCATGTGTCCATGTCTCCATGTGTCCATGTCTCCATGTCTCCATGTGTCCATGTCTCCATGTGTCCATGTCTCCATGTCTCCATGTGTCCATGTCTCCATGTCTCCATGTGTCCATGTCTTCATGTGTCCATGTGTCCATGTGTCCATGTCTCCATGTCTCCATGTGTCCATGTCTCCATGTGTCCATGTGTCCATGTCTCCATGTGTCCATGTCTCCATGTCTTCATGTGTCCATGTGTCCATGTCTCCATGTCTCCATGTCTCCATGTCTCCATGTGTCCATGTGTCCATGTGTCCATGTCTCCATGTGTCCATGTCTCCATGTGTCCATGTCTTCATGTGTCCATGTGTCCATGTCTCCATGTGTCCATGTCTCCATGTCTCCATGTGTCCATGTCTCCATGTGTCCATGTCTTCATGTGTCCATGTGTCCATGTCTCCATGTGTCCATGTCTCCATGTCTCCATGTGTCCATGTCTCCATGTGTCCATGTCTTCATGTGTCCATGTGTCCATGTGTCCATGTCTCCATGTCTCCATGTGTCCATGTGTCCATGTGTCCATGTGTCCATGTGTCCATGTCTCCATGTGTCCATGTGTCCATGTGTCCATGTGTCCATGTGTCCATGTCTCCATGTCTCCATGTGTCCATGTGTCCATGTCTCTCCCAGCGGGATGGATGAAGGTTTTCCTCTTCCCGGTCCCGGTGGTGATGTAACTGGGTCATGTTTAGTGACCGGGTCCATCTCTGGACATGTCCCCGGACTCAGCGTGTTGATCCTCCGGTTTACCGCGTTGCGGTTAGCGGCGGGGAGCGGGGGGGGGGGGGGGGGTTACCGCGTTGCGGTTAGCGGCGGGGAGCGGGGGGGGGGTTACCGCGTTGCGGTTAGCGGCGGGGAGCGGAGGGGGGGGGGGGTTACCGCGTTGCGGTTAGTAGCGGGGAGCGGGGGGGGGGGGGGGTTACCGCGTTGCGGTTAGCGGCGGGGAGCGGGGGGGGGGGTTACCGCGTTGCGGTTAGCGGCGGGGAGCGGAGGGGGGGGGGGGTTACCGCGTTGCGGTTAGTAGCGGGGAGCGGGGGGGGGGGGGGGGTTACCGCGTTGCGGTTAGCGGCGGGGAGCGGGGGGGGGGGGGGGGGGGGGGGGGGGGGTTACCGCATTGCGGTTAGCGGCGGGGGGCGGCTGGTTTTCTGCTGGGGTCTGATTAGAATAAATACCGAGTTTCACCACCGCTCTGTTTGTGGACAGTCGCTCAGCCCCCCTGCTGAGAGCCCATCGTCGGCCCTGAGCTCCGGAATCGCAGAGACGGTAGAGACAGGCGAGCCGTCACACAAGTAACTAACCGATTAACCCTAACCCTAAACTGACCGAGTTCATGACTGACTGACTGAGTAAATAACTGACAGAGTATCTGGCTGACTAGCAAACCAAGTAAATAACCGACTAAGCAAATAATTGACCAGCAAGCTAAGTAAATCCCGACCTCCCTAATTAACTGACTGACTGAGGAAATAACTGACTGATTGATTAAGAAACTGAGTGAATAAGTAAGTAACCAATTCAGAGAATTACCAACAATAACTGATCTTTTCAGCTGTTTTCTCCTTCAATAAATTCAAATGTTTCCATTGATTTTTTATTCTTTCTTGCAGCCGTTCTGTCCAGCAGGGGGCAGCAGACCGGAGGCTCTGGCTGCTGGAAGCTTCCAGACTCCGATCAGTGATCTCTGATCTGACCGGCCCACAGGGGGCGCTGCAGGACTGCAGAAAACCCTGACAGGTCTTCACACACCTGAAGCCAGAACTTCTGCAGGACCTGGCGCAGGACCTGCAGGGACCTGCAGGGACCTGCAGGGACCTGCAGGGACCTGTGGGTCCTGTTGTGGTTGCAGTGTGAGCAGATATCAGACTCAGAACCTTCTAGAACTTCCTTCGTCCTGGAGAATGAGTTCTACGCAGAACTTTGGATGGTATCAGTTGTATATTCGAGTTCTTTGTAATTTTAAAGGTTTTCAAACAGACCTGTGACCACATCCTGGTCCGGGTTCTGGATCAGGGTTCTGGATCAGGGAAGCTTCACATTTTAAAGTCAGAAGAAGGTTTTGTCTTCTGGCTTTGATCAGACTCTATATATGTTTGAGAACCGCCCTGAGGAACCAAGCTTTCAGGATTCTGGATCCTGAGAGGACCAGAGGACTGGCTGAGGGTTTACTTTTTACCTAGAACAGGTTTCAGTGGATGATGTTCTAAAAGTTGTGCTGCTGGTCCGTACTGTGAGGCCAGAGGATTAAATGACGGAACGTCTGTTCTCATTCCTTCATTCCTCCACTGGGTGGAGCTGTTCATCTTCTGGTTCTGCAGGTTCTCAGGGTTCTAGATCTCTTAGGGACCTTTTCCAGCACACTGGTTCCCGGGCCAAATCGGGGCCGGCACCCAAAATTGAACCGGTTATTGTGTTCGCACCGGCCCCGGCCCCGGCCCCGGCCCCGGCCCCGGCCCCAGGCCCCGGCCCCGGCCCCGGTCCCGGCCCCGGCCCCAGGCCCCGGCCCCGGCCCCGGCCCCGGCCCCGGCCCCGGCCCCGACCCCGGCCCCGGCCCCGGCCCCGGCCCCGGCCCCGGCCTCGGCCCCGGCCCCGGCCCCGGCCCCGGCCCCGGCCCCGGCCCCGGCCCCGGCCCCGGCCCCGGCCCCGGCCTCGGCCCCGGCCCCGGCCCCGGCCCCGGCCCCGGCCTCGGCCCCGGCCCCGGCCCCGGTCCCGGCCCCGGCCCCGGGTGCCACCTGATCGGGGCCGGATCTGACCCAGGAAGAAAGTGGTCCCTGAAATCCCTGGTCCTTGGGGCCGAGGCCGGGCCCCGGCCCCGGCCTCGGCCCCGGCCCCGGTCCCGGCCCCGGCCCCAGGCCCCGGCCCCGGCCCCGGCCCCGGCCCCGGCCCCGGCCCCGGCCCCGGGTGCCACCTGATCGGGGCCGGATCTGACCCAGGAAGAAAGTGGTCCCTGAAATCCCTGGTCCTTGGGGCCGAGGCCGGGCCCCGGCCCCGGCCTCGGCCCCGGCCCCGGTCCCGGCCCCGGCCCCAGGCCCCGGCCCCGGCCCCGGCCCCGGCCCCGGCCCCAGGCCCCGGCCCCGGCCCCGGCCCCGGCCCCGGCCCCGGCCCCGGCCCCGGCCCCGGCCCCAGGCCCCGGCCCCGGCCTCGGCCCCAAGGACCAGGGATTTCAGGGACCACTTTCTTCCTGGGTCAGATCCGGCCCCGATCAGGCGGCAGCGCACGCCGTGACGTTCAGTGGTTTGAAGAAGTATCTGAGCCTTTTGGAACGGAAAAGAACGGGCCAAGAGGAGTCCTGACGGAGGAGCCAGACTGATCTGCAGGACGGGAAGCGTCTGGTCGAAGTCACTGCTGCCAAAGGGGGACAAAAAATATTACATGTAATGGTTCAGTTACTTCTTCCTCCCCTTCTGTCACCGTTTCCACGCTGTCCTCCTTAAAATATGAAAACCGATCAACGTTTGGGTGGTTTTAGTTGAAGCAGACTCTGTTTTTTCATCTGTGTGATCAGATCACATTTAACGGGGATTTTATGCAGAAATGTGAGAAATTCCAAAAGCTTCAGATACTTTTTCATACCACTGTACTCCGGTGGCGAGGGGCGGCGGCGGGAGCGCTTTTTTTGTCCACCTACACCGTGAGTGGCGGGCGGCGTTAGTTCACTTCCGCATTGGGGGGAGCGCTCGTTTCCACATCCGCTCATTCCAGGCGCATTCCGAACACGACAGACAGGCGGCTATTTTCAATGAACTGGTTTCTTCAACACCGCCCGCCTGGAATGCGCCGTCCTTCCAGAGGAGCTGTCCCAGGGGGGCGTGGCCTCGGGCCGGCGCTGGCGTCACCGGTCCTTCCAGAGGAGCTCTCCCAGGGGGGCGTGGCCTCGGGCCGGCGCTGGCGTCACCGGTCCTTCCAGAGGAGCTGTCCCAGGGGGGCGTGGCCTCGGGCCGGCGCTGGCGTCACCGGTCCTTCCAGAGGAGCTGTCCCAGGGGGGCGTGGCCTCGGGCCGGCGCTGGCGTCACCGGTCCCGCTCCGGCTGATGGATTATGGACGGCTGGAGCTGCTTTTGGCCGCCGGCTCTCCATCTGGAGGCGCTCTGAATCGGTTTCATGCTTGAGAAGCAGAAAGAGAGCGGCTCTCAGGAGTTCTGCCGGGTCACATGAGCCCGTTGCCGTCAGACGGCGTTCTGCCGTTTGTTCCTGAGCTGGAATCACATGTTCCCCGTGTCTGCGGGGGAACCGCGGCTCCGAAACGCCGCGCCAGATTACAGCGCTGTGACCTCCGTGACGGAAATCTGAAGAGAGCAAACGGCGAACTCTCCAATCAGGAAACAACCAGCAGCTGAGGCACCGAGCAGCGTCAGGAACCAGCAGACGGTACAGAGGAGAACACACACACACACACACACACACACACACACACACACACACACACACACACACACACACACCACACACACGCGCACACAAACTCTGTCAAACTGTGTATGAACACACTTTATCCACGTCGTTCCACTGGAGAGGGTAACAAATGACAATGAAGCAGGATGTGGGAGCATCTAATGCAGCGTGTGTGTGTGTGTGTGTGTGTGTGTGTGTGTGTGAGTGTGTGTGTGTGTGTTGTGGTGGGGGTGTTTAGGAGTTGAGGCGGTGAACCGCCCTGAGGTCAAAGGTTGCTCTCCTCCTCCTCAGTTTTGTAATTGTGCTGCATCTAACAGCGGAAATCTGCGGCGGTTCTTCACGGTTCTCGTTCCGCTCTGCGGTGGAACCTGAATGGAGACTCTGTGGAACCCGAGTCAAGTTCAGCGAGAGAGAGGCTGCAGACGGGAAACATCCAGAAGAAACCCTCCAGTCTGTTCTGCTGCTCTACAGCATGGGAGTGCTTTATTAACCCTTTATTAACCCCTTAATAACATTACTAACCCTTTGCTAACATTTTATTACATGTTATTAACACTTATTAACTCTTTATTAACCCTCTTTAACATGTTATTAACACTTCTTACCCTCCACGACTCACCAGACAAGCTGCTCATGACGAGGGAGACGACCCAGAAGAAGAGCGACAGCGCCAGAGTGGCACACAGGACGATCATGTCGGTCATCATCTTGACAGAATCCTTCATCAACACGTCCAAGTCAGAGTCCATGGTGGGTCAGTTCTACAGAACACAGAGAACAGAGTCCATGGTGGGTCAGTTCTACAGAACACAGAGAACAGAGTCCATGGTGGGTCAGTTCTACAGAACACAGAGAACACAGACAGCAGGGAACCGAGGCTGGCCGGTTCCTTGCTGGACATCATGTTTCATTAAAGTCAGATTGTTAGAACCCAGGAAAACAATAAAGTCCGTCTGTCTTTCAGACCTCCTTTAGTCTGGATTCAACCAAAACACCAAAACACACTGCTGCCTTCTGCTGATCTGCTTCTGCTCATCATCACTGCTACAGACAGAATTTAAAGGTTCGCTGATTCAGGGGCGATCAGGAGCTCCGACAGACGATCGATACGGAACCGAGAACTGAAGCAAAGCCTCGCTTTTAAAGAGAGATCTTCACCCTGTGGCATCTGAAGGGTTCAAAGGTGAAAATGACCTGTTGTGAGGGCTGAGCTGACCCTGACCCTGACCCTGACCCTGACCCTGAACCCACAACGGGAACACATTTAGAGATCAGTTCATGACATGATTCATCACAGCATCAAGGGTCATGATTGGCTGAAAGACAGGAAACAGAATCTGAACCTCAGTTCCAGGAGTTCATTTCATGTGACTGTCAGCCCGGAGCAGTTCAGGTGCATTATGGGACATTGTCTCAGATCAGGTGCATTATGGGACATTGTCTCAGATCAGGTGCATTATGGGACATTGTTTATTTCAGTTCAGGTCCTTTATGAAGATTTGATTCTCAACACTAAGACTGAAAATGTTCCCGATTTCCTCCTGTAGCTGTTAAGGTTCTGTCTTCGTTCTGGACTGTTCTCTGTTCCGCCAGCAACACCGCCAAGCATCGACAAACACCGCAAACAACACCGCCAAGCATCGACAAACACCGCAAACAACACCGCCAAGCATCGACAAACACCGCAAACAACACCGCCAAGCATCGACAAACACCGCAAACAACACCGCAAACAACACCGCCAAGCATCGACAAACAGGAAGATCAGTTTTTTCCACTAACAGCCTGGAGTCCTTCATCCACTGGGTGTGTGTGTGTGTGTGTGTGTGTGTGTGTGTGTGTGTGTGTGTGTGTGTGTGTGTGTGTGTGTGTGTTGCCCTTGTCGGGTTATTATTAAGAGGTAAAACGTTAATATCTGTGTCTCTGAACACCACAAAGTCCAAAGAAGTCATCGTGGACTTTAGGAAACGCAGGTCTGATCCACCTCCCCTTTTCATACACGGGGATCCAGTGGAGAGGGTCCACACCTTCACCTTCCTGGGCACCGTGATCACCGACAACCTCTCCTGGTCTGCAAACACCTCAGCTGTCTTTAAGAAGGCACAGCAGCGTCTGCACTTCCTGAGAGTTCTCAGGAAAAGTAACATCTGTGAGAAGCTGCTGGTGACCTTCTACCGCTCCACCATCGAGAGCATCCTGACCGACTGCATCACCGTGTGGTTCTCCCACTGCCCCGAGGCAGACAGGCAGAGACTACAGAGAGTGGTGAGGACAGCTGAGAAGATCATCGGATGCCCTCTTCCCTCCATCAGAGACTTATTCACATCCCGCTGCCTCAGCAGAGCTGAGGCAATCAAAAGAGACAGTACCCACCCAGCACACCACCTGTTTGAACTGTTCCCCTCTGGCAGGCGCTACAGGTCCATCAAAACAAAGACAGACTAAGAAACAGCTTCTTTCCACAAGCCATCACTGCACTGAATCTGAAGGGTCACTGACAGACACGCACTCATGGAAATGTGCAATAATCTGCAAATACTGCAAGTTCTTTTCTATATATGATTTTTTTTCTATTTATGTTTTCCTTTTAAATTTGCACTATTGTTGGTTGTTCTTTTAAATTATATATACACGGATGCTGCTTGAAATTTCGTTGCACTTTGTGCAATGACAATAAACTGATTCTGATTCTGATTCTGATAAAACGTTAATATCTCTTCAATATAACTCATTGTTATTATTTCTTTGATTTCCTTCTCAGTTTTCAAATTAAATATCAGATATTGTTGAAATATTACATCCTCACATGAAAATTAATGAGACAAATGAAAATAATTCAGAGTTGAATTTTACAGTTTTTAAACACTTGAAATCACGTCCAGTCAGAGCCGCGGCGCGGAGACGGAAACATGAACGTGTGAGCCGCTCTGAGCGAAACTCACCCCTCCGCTGAGCCGCCATCGCTTCCTTCATTCACACCTTCAATCTCACTTCAGATCTCCAACCTGCCGAGCCGGAAACACGTCCAGCTCCAGAAAACTGATCCGGTCTCACACAAAAAGAGCAGAATGTGTTGGAAGACGGGGAGAGGCTGCAGACTGCCGATCCGGACTGAAGGAGGACGGACGATTTTCAGCAACGGACCAGCTGTTCCACAAACACGAGCTTAAAGAGACAGTGAACGCACCACGCTCCAACCGGCTCCGAAAGTCACTGGGAAGGCTCCTTATCCCAGCTGCTAAAGAGACAGTGAACGCACCATGCTCTCTGAAAGCCACCTTATCCCAGCTCCTAAAGAGACAGTGAACGCACCATGCTCTCTGAAAGCCACCTTATCCCAGCTCCTAAAGAGACAGTGAACGCACCACTCTCTCTGATGGCCACCTTCTCCCAGCTGCTAAAGAGACAGTGAACGCACCACTCTCTCTGATGGCCACCTTCTCCCAGCTGCTAAAGAGCCACCTGGTGGTCCGGTCCACCATAGTGAGGAGGTGCGTAAAGCCCTGGTAGGGGGGCAGCAGACCCACCAAGTCCAGATGGACGTAGTCGACCCTCCTCTCAGGAACAAAGGCTCCGGCGGGGGTCCTGGTGTGGCGGTGAATCCCGCCGAGCTGACACGCCCTTCAGGAGGCTGTCCAGCTCCTCATGTCCCTCCTGAGGTCCGGCCAGGCGAACTTCGCCCCCGGCAGCCCCACCGATGCTTTAGCAGCAGGAAGCGTCAGCGGGACGACCCGGCGGCGTCCCATGGAGACGTCACGGGAGCGTCGTGTCCTGGACAGGCTGCCAGCGACGGCATCGCTTCGACCAGAGACATGACGAATGTCTGCGGTGAACTCCGAGGTGGCCGACAGGTGGCACTGCTGCCCGGCAGACCATGGCTCGGTGGTCTTGGACACGGCGACGGTGAGGGGTTTGTGGTCCACAAAAGCGGAGAACTGCCATCCTCGAGCAGGAACTGACAGTGGCGCATGGCGAGGAAGAGTCAAACGTTCTCGGTCGAACCTGGTGTTTCCTCTCACTGTCCTGATGTGCTTCCTGAAGAACCCGGAGCTCCCAGACTGTCCCGCTGCATCGTCCCAGGCGTGTGTGGACAGCGCGTCCTGGGCTCTCAGACGCCAGGGTTCTCTGTGGGGACCAGGCCACTGCCTGTCCGCCCTTCCCGCCCTTCCCTTCACAGCTTGGCTGAATGCCATGAAGCGGTGGTAAAGGTTCCCCTGCCCAGGAACCCCTGCAGGGACCTGACTGCATGAGGACGATCTACCGCAGCAGGCGATGGAACCAGTCCACGTGAGGAGACGCGGTGACCCAGGAAGCCAGCTCCTGAGAGCCCGAACCGAACCGACACTTGGCGGGATTAACGATCAGTCTGTGCTCCTTCAGCGTGGCGAAGACCTGTTTCAGGTGTAACAGGCCCCGCCCACCAGGATGTCATCCAGGTACACCAACAGGACCAGCAGCACCCTTAACACAGACTTCATCAGGCACTGGAAGGTTTGTGCTGCACCTCTAAGTCCAAATGGCGTCTGCAGGAGCTCCAAAAGTCCTCATGGAGTGATCGCTGCAGCCTTGGCCACGTCGTGGGCCGGACCAGGACCTGGTGGTAGCCCCTCACCAGATCCACCAATAACTCTCCCCGCCCGGTGGACTGAGGAATCCTGGACGTGCTTGATGGATTACCGATGGTGACATTAATTGACATAATGACATTTAGGTGCCGAAAATCACTACACGGGGTGAAAGGTGAGGCCCACGGACTGTCCGAGCACCAAGTCAGAAAACTCCTCCTTGGCGATCGCCAGCTTCGCCGCGTCCAGCCGGCGAGGCCGCGCAGAAACCGACGGCCCAGCTGGAGGGATGTCATGTTCCACTCAGCAGGCGAGGACAGTCTGGTCAGGGAACCTTCCGGGAGCCGCTGGGACACACCACAGTGGACAGCGACCCCCCTGAATATGAGGAAAAGGACAAGAGCGTCCACCAGGCGGCGGCTCACAATGTCCGCAATGTCCACAGAGTCCGCAATGTCCACAGAGTCCGCAATGTCCACAGTGTCCATGAGCACACAGACAATCATTGGGCTCACATGTGAGGATGAGTGTGGTTCGGTTCTCAGCGGATCGCTGTGTTTTCACTGAGGACGGAGTTCATGAGCAGGTTCCTGGGTCTGCTGGACAGAAGGCCGATGGCGGACCTCTCTGGTCTCCTCTGACGGTCTGACTGTTGTTTACCTGTCTGACTGTTGTTTACCTGTCTGATTGTTGTTTACATGTTGACTGTTGTTTACCTGTCTGACTGTTGTTCACATGTTGACTGTTGTTCACCTGTCTGACTGTTGTTTACTTGTTGACTATTGTTCACCTGTCAGATTGTTGTTTACCTGTCTGACTGTTGTTTACCTGTCTGATTGTTGTTTACATGTTGACTGTTGTTTACCTGTCTGACTGTTGTTTACATGTTGACTGTTGTTCACCTGTCTGACTGTTGTTTACTTGTTGACTATTGTTCACCTGTCAGATTGTTGTTTACCTGTCTGACTGTTGTTTACTTGTTGACTGTTGTTTACCTGTTGGCTGTTGTTTACTTGTCTGACTGTTGTTTACTTGTTGGCTGTTGTTTACCTGTCTGACCGTTGTTTGCCTGTTGACTTTTGTTTACTGTTATTTACTTGTTGACTGACTGTTTACTTGTTAACTGTTGTTTACCTGTCTGACTTTTGATTACTTGTTGGCTGCTGTTTACATGTATGACTGTTGTTTACTTGTTGACTGTTTACTTGTTGACTGTTGTTTACCTGTCTGACTGTTGTTTACTTGTTGACTGACTGTTTACTTGTTGACTGCTGTGTTTACTTGTTGACTGTTGTTTTCCTGTTGACTGTTGTTTACCTGTTGACTTTTGTTTACTGTCATTTACTTGTTGACTGACTGTTTACTTGTTAACTGTTGTTTACCTGTCTGATGGTTGTTTACTTGTTGACTGTTTACTTGTTGACTGTTGTTTACTTATTGACTGTTTACTTGTTGACTGTTGTTTACCTGTCTGACTGTTGTTTACATGTTGACTGTTGTTCACCTGTCAGATTGTTGTTTACCTGTCTGACTGTTGTTTACTTGTTGACTGTTGTTTACCTGTTGGCTGTTGTTTACTTGTCTGACTGTTGTTTACTTGTTGGCTGTTGTTTACCTGTCTGACCGTTGTTTGCCTGTTGACTTTTGTTTACTGTTATTTACTTGTTGACTGACTGTTTACTTGTTAACTGTTGTTTACTTGTCTGACTTTTGATTACTTGTTGGCTGCTGTTTACATGTATGACTGTTGTTTACTTGTTGACTGTTTACTTGTTGACTGTTGTTTACCTGTCTGACTGTTGTTTACTTGTTGACTGACTGTTTACTTGTTGACTGCTGTGTTTACTTGTTGACTGTTGTTTTCCTGTTGACTGTTGTTTACCTGTTGACTTTTGTTTACTGTCATTTACTTGTTGACTGACTGTTTACTTGTTAACTGTTGTTTACCTGTCTGATGGTTGTTTACTTGTTGACTGTTTACTTGTTGACTGTTGTTTACCTGTCTGACTGTTGTTTACATGTTGACTGTTGTTTACCTGTTGACTGCTGTTTACCTGTCTGACTGTTGTTTACCTGTCTGACTGTTGTTTACATGTTGACTGTTGTTTACCTGTTGACTGCTGTTTACCTGTCTGACTGTTGTTTACCTGTCTGACTGTTGTTTACCTGTCTGACTGTTGTGTACTTGTTGACTGCTTACTTGTTGACTGTTGTTTACCTGTCTGACTGTTGTTTACATGTTGACTGTTGTTTACCTGTTGACTGCTGTTTACCTGTCTGACTGTTGTTTACCTGTCTGACTGTTGTTTACTTGTTGGCTGTTGAAGCTTTACGTTCAGTTTGCCATCAGAGCGGCCAATCAGAGTGAGTGGTCTGACTTGGCGTGCCGCGATTGGTGCTGGTCTGGGTTCAGAGATGTTTATGGAGCTCAGATGATGGACCTTCAGGAGCGTTAAATGTCCTCGTCTCATCTCGTGACTCCATGAATCATGTTCTGTGTTTGAAGGGGGACTTTCAGACATCTTAAAGATTCTGGACTCTTCCAGCGGCACCGAACAGTTGAGGAGTTTGTTTGTGAACCAAAAGATGTCAGCAGATAATAAAATGGTGAAGAGGATGTGACTAAGACATCCTCTCTTTCCCCTGACTTGCAAAACAGACTCGTGGATTCATCCGGGTTCCGTCGGTTCCGGATGATCACAGTTCAGTCTCGCTCTGAACTCGGGCTCCTTGGTTCCAGAACAGCTGATTGAGTCGGACTGTTCAGACCGGAGGAGTTGGACAGCATCAGTGGAGTCACTAAGGCAACAAGGAAGTGGAGGCTTCTGGGAATGTTCTCACAGGGACATTTAGATGTCTAAAACACAAAAATCGAAAATCGAATCACAATCGCAATATTGATCAGAAAAATCGCAATTAGGTTTTTTGTCAAAATCGTGCAGCCCTACTGCAGGAGAACCAGACGGACTGAAGGATGAAAGAACAGAACAACTCTGCTCCACAGAACTCTGCACATGAACGGATGAATGACACACTGAGTGAACGAAAGAGTGAACGAACAAATGAATCAACGAATGAATGAATGAGTGAATGAATGAGTGAAAGAGGAGCTCAAACACTGTGGCTGAAAGTGGGTGGAGTCACAGAGAAATTCAGGTTTTGTGGGGAAAAGCTGCTCCTGACCAGTTTAGAGTCTGTTACCATGGCAACTGACCCACCTCTGAGCCTTCATCATCATCCTCATCGTCACTCTGATTTCAATAGCAGTTCGCTTCATCAGAAGCTGGTGACGCTGTTATTTTCTTCCTCTTCATTTGTTCTTCATTTCCTTTAATCTGAACCTGGGAGCTGCTGGTTCTCATCGCCTGATTGGACGGAAAAATCAGCCTTGTGGAGAACAAGGAACCACTAACATCTTCCTCCCCTGACATCCAGACCATAGAGCATCTTCCTCCCCTGACATCCAGACCATAGAGCATCTTCCTCCCCTGACATCCAGACCATAGAGCATCTTCCTCCCCTGACATCCAGACCATAGAGCATCTTCCTCCCCTGACATCCAGACTATAGAGCATCTTCCTCCCCTGACATCCAGACTATAGAGCATCTTCCTCCCCTGACAATCCAGACCATAGAGCATCTTCTCCCCTGACATCCAGACCATAGAGCATCTTCCTCCCCTGACATCCAGACCATAGAGCATCTTCCTCCCCTGACATCCAGACTATAGAGCATCTTCCTCCCCTGACATCCAGACCATAGAGCATCTTCCTCCCCTGACATCCAGACTATAGAGCATCTTCCTCCCCTGACATCCAGACTATAGAGCATCTTCCTCCCCTGACATCCAGACCATAGAGCATCTTCCTCCCCTGACATCCAGACTATAGAGCATCTTCCTCCCCTGACATCCAGACCATAGAGCATCTTCCTCCCCTGACATCCAGACCATAGAGCATCTTCCTCCCCTGACATCCAGACCATAGAGCATCTTCCTCCCCTGACATCCAGACCATAGAGCATCTTCCTCCCCTGACATCCAGACCATAGAGCATCTTCCTCCCCTGACATCCAGACCATAGAGCATCTTCCTCCCCTGACATCCAGACCATAGAGCATCTTCCTCCCCTGACATCCAGACCATAGAGCATCTTCCTCCCCTGACATCCAGACCATAGAGCATCTTCCTCCCCTGACATCCAGACCATAGAGCATCTTCCTCCCCTGACATCCAGACCATAGAGCATCTTCCTCCCCTGACATCCAGACCATAGAGCATCTTCCTCCCCTGACATCCAGACCATAGAGCATCTTCCTCCTCTGACATCCAGACTATAGAGCATCTTCCTCCTCTGACATCCAGACCATAGAGCATCTTCCTCCCCTGACAGCCTCAGATCAGACTGATCGATGGGCTCAGCTGATGTGACCCTCAGTCGGTCTGACTGGATTCGGTCGGGAACGTCAGGAGGGTTTTCTTTACTTGCTGCCGCCGCTTCTCGAGGCACCAGCCTGGAATCTGTCACGGTGGAGTAGTGTAGTGTTTTCTGTGGCGAGGATTCAGACTTGGGTCCCTCAGATGGGGAGCAGACCAGGTTTCAGTGACGTGCCACACACACCCAGCCCTGTTCATGACAGAACTCCCTGAAGGGGGCGGAGCCTCGTCCTGAAGTCCGCCGGACTGTCGGGTCCGCCTGCAGGGGTTTTCACTGGTTTCGGTCCTGATAAACACGCTGAGCTCAGACCGCGGACCATGAAAGGCCGGCATTCAGCAGGGAAACACCAAGAGACGCAGATTTTCCACAAATAAAAAAAAATGACACAAGTTTGGTTCGAGACAAACCAACAAAGTGAGAATTGACTGAACCAAAGAAGACCCTGGACCTCGTGGTCAAATTCAGGAAACCAGTGGAACAAATGAAGGATTCAGAGTCCTTCATCCTGCTCTTCCTCGAAATGAGGCTCCTGAGGCCAGACCAGCAGGAACAGGACCAGCAGGAACAGAACAAGACCAGCAGGAACAGGACCACCAGAATGAGGACCAGGACCACCTGCTGGTCCTCAGAAACAGACCCCACAGGCCTGTTCATCTATTTTAAACTCTCTTACATCAGTTTCATGTGGTCTGGTAGAGAGAGAGAGAGAGAGAGAGAGAGAGGAGGGAGAGAGAGAGAGAGGAGGGAGAGACCTACCGAGCAGGAGGAGACGAGGAGACGACGATCAGGAGGAGGAGGAGGTCTGACCTGGACTACAACACCACCATCAGTTTATAGAGGAGGAGATCCACCGTGGACCCTCCCCCGAGAGAGAGAGAGAGAGAGAGAGAGAGAGAGAGAGAGAGAGAGGGAGAGAGAGAGAGAGAGAGAGAGAGAGGGAGATTTAGTTTTAAAACACTCTTTATTAACATGTCAATGTTCTTCTCCATTTCCAAAAGCGTTCTCATGTTAAATTTGTTCGTCCGTGGGTTGGTCAGACTCCTCCATGGTTCAAATGGTTTAAGTTAGAGCTGGGCAACGATTACATTTCTTAATTGTGATTAATCGCACCCCAATCCTGGAGTTAATCCTGATTACTTGCGATTAAAATGGCTGATTTTGGTCCTTTTCTGGGTGGATGAGGAGCGCGACTCTTTACTGTCTGGGAACATATGGAACCAGACTCCACTGAATTCTCCCTGAATTCTGCATTCTGCTCTCAGTGTCCGTCTCCTTTACATTTGTCTCATGGCCCGTTAGTCTGCACGTCCTCAAAGATTTGGAGCCAGAAGAGAAAACACTTTGGCCTTGCTGGTCTCTCGACTTCAGTTTACAGGAATCACTGCTTCGAACCCTCCAGAGCGGACTCAGCTTTTCCTTTATGGCACAATTATGGAATCAAATCGGTTGGAGATTTATATTCAAACAACATTTTCTCATCCTTTGCACAACTAGTGGCCAAATACAACCTGCCAAACCAGCACCTTTTTCATTTTTTCCAGGTCAGGGATTATGTGAAAAAACAATTTCCTCATTTTCCAAATCGCCCGCCTGAATCTTTGGTAGATCCGTCCTGACTGAGGGATGTATTTCAACTCTTTACAATTCCATGTTGTCAGCTGCTGCGTCTCCACTTACCGATACCAGAACCGCCTGGGAAAGCAGTCTGAATACAGCAGCAGGGGTTCTGCAGTATCTCTAGTTCACCTGTCCTCCGCCACAGGCCGATCCAATGCGAGGTTCTGGACAGGGTCCGTTACACAAATGCCAGACGAGCTCGAGTCTTCCCCTCTGTGAGCGAGGCCTGCTGTCGGTGCCGCTTATCCCCAGCTGACCAGCTCGGTCTGAGGATTTCTCTGCTTTAAGCCAGGCCTGTAGCTGGACCAGGACCTTTGTCTACCACCTCAGATCTGCCCAAGGCGCTGAAACACGTCCTTTCATTCACAACACTTTTGGCCCGCAGGCTGATTTTGCTAAACTGGAAACTTCCCCGTCCTCCTTCACACATCCGCCGGGTTCAGGAGGTTTTGTAGAATCTGAAGCTTGAAAAGCTCAGATTCTCACTTATTCCACGTCAAATGGGACCCTTTCCTAAAACATACGGAGTCCCTTGATTTTAGCCAGGGATTGCTGATGGAAGAGAGACCCCCACCCTTTTTTTCTTCTTCTTCCTCTTCTTTCTCTCTTTGACCAATCTCATCTGTTCATGTTAGTTATGTTTCATTATGGGAGGATTTTCTTTTGTATGAGGATAAATCCAGTCACGCCGCATGGCGCCTCATACTGACCTTTATTGAGCCAGATTGTGTGTTGAAGGCAAATGTACTTTATTTAGCGTGTTTTCAGCGCCTGAAGAAGGTCCAAACACTGCACCGACTAAACACGTGATTTAAGTTTCATTTTCATTTTTTTCAAATTTGCGCTGCTGATTCCAGTTTGTGCCTGATGCCAGCCTTTTCCTCATGATTTTTCTGGTAATTCGGCCGAGTCATTATGGCAAATAATGAGGAATGGCCCGTGTTTCACCGCTAAAAGTGCGAGTGTGCTTCTTTGACGCTCAGCCGGAGCGGTGTGGGACTGGGGCGCAGGACGGGTTCGGCTTGTTGTCCCCCCGAAAATGATATTTTCCCACAGTCTGCCGCCTCATAAGTCAACTCTGAGCGATTGCCTCAACGAGAGTTTGTCTACGTTCTTTCTTTGAATTGAAAAAAAGAACAGGCGCAGGTGCGGAATCCAAGACGCTGTAGTTCCTGCTGTGACCGCTGGGTGGCAGCAGGCAGCGAGCGGACGCTGCAGGTCAGCGGTGCCCAATAGAGACGTGCAGAAGGCTCATTTCTCCATCCTTCTTAAGACCTCCAGCCGCCCGCATGAACGATTTTTTATCAATTTTCAAAACCAAACTCGCCGCCACCCGCAGAGCAGTGTTCAGGTGTACTGAAGAAGCCTCGGCTTTTAAAATGTTGATTTTTTTTTTAATTTGAGTGCTTCAACCGCAATCCGACCGAATGTCATTAAAATCTTAATTTTTCGACACGTCCTCCGCCCGACCCGCGGCTGCGCATCTCGAGTGCCCCGCCAGTCGAGCGTCAGCAGGCAGGCCGCCAGGTGCAGGAAACAAAAAGCTTGTGCGGTAAGAAAAAAAAACGAAAGAAGAGAGTAATGTGCGCGTGTGTGTGTGTGAGTGTGTGTGTGTGTGTGTGTGTGTGTGTGTGTGTGTGTGTGTGTGTGTGTGTGTGTGTGTGTGTGTGTGCGCACGCAGCACTTCATGCATGAGAAACAGCGGTGCAGCCAATGACGTCCTGGGTGCAGCCCCCCCCTTCTTCTTCTTCTTCTTCTTCTTCTTCTTCTTTGTCCGGCAGACCAGGCTCCACTGTGCAGTGCTGCCACACACAGGTGATTTGCGGTATTACAGCTTCATCTTCTGGGGCCCCAATCCTGCGGTAGACCCGTTCTCAACAGGAAGTGAACTCCTGCCCTGCAGTCTCCCTCTCACCCTTTCACTCCATCTCTCACCCAGTATTGTTGCAAGTGAAAATGTTTTTAGTCCCAACTTTTCAAAATTGATAAACAATGTTTTCCTCTGTTGTGTGTGAGCTGGACATTTCATTATGACATGACTCACTGACTCTGAGGATTTCCAGGGTTCCCCCCCCCCCCCCCCCCCCCCCCCCCCCCCCACCACTCCGCTGAACGAGGTAGAAACCGAGGGATTAGCATCTTGGGTCCAAACAGGTTGGACACCCCTGCTGTAGTTCCTGCTTGATCTGTGATCTGCTTCTTCAGCCTGTGAACTCGCGATTGATTAGTTTCGTCTTAGATGAAGTGAAGAGAGGGGTCACGCTGTCGGGTGTGTGTGTTTTCAGTATTTATGCTCTTAAAGTTTTATTGCACTTCCTAATGGGTTGGTGTCTGTAGTGAGAAGACGCTCAGCTGAGTCCGGAGGGTGACGTGCTTCCTGGGTGAAGCTGCTTCACTCCGCCCTCTCAGCCGCTGCTCCTTGCTATCTGTTGCCTCGTGAACCAGCCCCGCCCACTCCTCATCTGCGTTTGGATTTTGGAGTTGTGCTCAAGCCCAAGTCCAAATCCAATGTGGATGAGGAGTGGGCGGGGCTGGTTCACGAGGCTATGTTACCTGGGCCCAGTATTTCAAACAGAATCCACCAGGATTAATCCTGGACTGGATTAAACCCAGATCTGATCCTAAACTGGGGATTTCAAACAGCATTTCATCTTGATCATTTCAATCCAGATTTGGAAATCCAGTCCTGCCTTTAATCCAGACTTCAGCCTGTGTTGGGTATTTCAAAACTTCAGTCCCAAATCTGGATCAGTTTATCCTGAAAGCAGCATGAAGGTAATCCTCCTCAGGTGGATCAGAGTGATCCAGGTATCAGTTCCACAGAGACTCGTCCTCAGACAGCTTTTCCTGGCATGCCTCATCAATCAGTCATTAGTATAAAGATCGTTTTAATAAGTTAAACCTCTTCATGTTCAGTTTTTTTTTGTTGAACAGAAAAAAAATCCAGATTTCACATTTGTCAACTGAAAAGTGATTCAAACAGCAAAACTGTGACACTAAACTCAGAGTTCTCTCACTGCTTCTCCAGTCACTGTTTCTGACTCCATGTGTTCCTGCTGCAGCTCGGGGACTCTTGTTGGTTCCTCAGCAGAACCTGCTGCTGCGGCTCAGTTTCCATCGTCTTCCTCCACCTTCACCACATCTGGCTGCTGAAGCGGCGGGAGGAGCGGTCAGAAGAGCTTCGCCCAGCTGGATTTCTCCCAGAAGTTCTACAATACTTTTGTTTTGCCTTCCTGTTCAGTGAAGCTGCTGGATGTCTCACGTCTGTCTCATGTCTTTATTCCATCACACCAGTCTGTGACGTCCTTTTATAAAATGCATCTCAGAATCTGAAGGTCAGTGACGAGACGGCGGTTTGACCAGAGACCTGAGGAGAACGCCGACTCCATCAACAGAAAGGACTCTGAACGACTCTGGGACACTTTTGCTTTTGCTGCATTAACTTCTGAAAGATCTCTGCAGCCTGAAGACCCGCACTCGGTCTGCTGTCTGTGACCCTGAGGACGGCTGGTCCAGGGGCGTCCCAGAGGACCAGGATTATTCTGATCCAATCCAGCACAGTCTAGAAATACCGGGACAGAAGGTCCTGATCCATGGATCAGGAAAGTGGGATTTGGAAATCTGGATCAATTTCATCTGGATTTCATTTTTTCAAATACTGGGCCCAGGAGATCAGTATCGACGCTGATCAATCAGGGACTCCAGAGCAGGATTCACTCTTGGTTATCAGTGCTGGGATACGAGTTCATCTGCAAGCCCAAATGTGGTCAATTAAAACCAGACGGATGTGTGTGAGGACACACAGTCACACTGCGTTGCAGTTTCATGGTCGCTTGTTGACGGTTTGTTTTCACATGTTAATAAAGAGGAATTACAGCCTGTGACATTAACCTGTCAGACACTGGTTCACTCCTGCAGCTTCAATAAACCAACACGAGCGTTTCAGTCCTCAGAGGTCTGACTGGACAGGGCTGGAGGCAGGAGGGAGGACGGAGCAGGTCCTATCGAGACCAGCAGAGCCTCAGGACCACAGAGAAATCAGTAACACTTCAGAGCTTCTTCCCTCTGTTCTCCGTTCAGTCTTCACAGGCGACGGGGCTAAACCTGTTCCAGAAGTTTGCCCCCATTGTAGAGCTGGTCCTGGTCCTGGTCCTGGTCCTGGTCCACTTCCATGCAGATGCAGCATGTTTTCTGTGTTGGGACTAAACAAGACCAAGACCAGGAACAGCTTGGCCCTGGATGGAACCCCGGCTGCCCTGGAGCCCTGGAGCCCTGCTTCGAGTGGGACCCTCCCCAGCAATCCTCGAAGACCAGGACTCAGTCCAACCAGACTCAGAGCCTCAGCATCTGGACCATGGCGTCCTTTATCCACAGCCTGAGACAGAGTAATGGGATTACAGTTTGCACAGAGACACATCAGCCTAACAGTACTACATGTTACTCAAATGAATGAGGTTTTATTACTTCCTGCTCCTTTTCAGGCCTTTCCGTCTGCATTCCGCTCTTCATTTCACATGTTCCACACACATTCTTTCTCTCAGACACACAAACTGCATTTTCTTGTCTGGATTTGTTCTCTGCACACTTGAGCTGAGGGTGACCACCTGCTAATGAGCCCAACGGGGGACAAGGGGTCTGATTCTGAGGGACGACGTGGGACCCCGCCCAGCGTGGCGGCGGCCCCCCGGCGGCCAGACGGGTAGGGTTGACCAAGTTCCAGCAGAGCCCGCTTTCCACGGTGTATTCAGGTTAACCCGAGTTGCCCTGACAGACGTGACGCTGCGGCCGCTCATCAGGCCTCTCTTGGAGCGCTCAGCTTTCAGTGTGTTCGGTTCTTCCCAGGTTCTTCGACTCCAAATCACTTGTGAATCGCATCTCCGCCGTGTCTGATTCAAACACGCCTTTTTGTTTTAGCTTTTGATATTTTCAATCATTTGCATTGATATTTTTATGAAAAATACAGTATTTTAGCTCAATAACTGCCAGGTTATTTGATCTCCTGAATCCAGATCACTTGTGAATCACATTACTACACAGTCTGGTTCAGAAACGCCGCTTTGTTTGCTCTGGCAATGTTCCTATGAATTTTTATTAACATTTTTATGAAAAAAAGTCTATTTCTCAATAGCTCGCAGGTTATTTAACCTATTTACTCCAAATCACCTGTCAATCCCTTGACTGCAGTGTCTCTTTCAAACACAGCTCTTTGTTTTAGCTTTAAACATTGCAGAAATTTTATATCAATATTTGTAAGAGAAAAAAAGTAGCTCAATATCTCCCAGTTCATTTGACCTGTTGACTGAAAATCCTTCATTACTTTGTTGTTCAGTTTTGTTTTTTTATCAACAGTATTCATGTGTATTCTGTTCATTGTGAATAAGGCCAGTGTGATCCGCGGCGCTTAACGTTTGTTTTGCAATCCTCTCTTTCCAGTTTACCGTAATGTGTAGAATATGTGCGCACCGCTAAACCACTTGTCGGCTGACTTGGCTGTGCTGGTCAGAGCGCCGGACGTCTGGCCGCCCCGCCTGAGCTGAGGGTGAGCTGTGTGCTCCCGCCAAGATCCTCTGGCGCCCCCTGCTGGCACTGGCGCGTCACTTCCGGGTCAGAGGCTCCGGTGAAAAGCAACTGAGTTTGACTCCGTGCTCCAGTCTGAGGCTCTGCTGGGCTCAAGAGCTGGAGGCGCTGTCCTCTGTCCCTCCCTCTGCTGGAGGCGCTGTCCTCTGTCCCTCCCTCTGCTGGAGGCGCTGACCTCTGTCCCTCCCTCTGCTGGAGGCGCTGTCCTCTGTCCCTCCCTCTGCTGGAGGCGCTGTCCTCTGTCCCTCCCTCTGCTGGAGGCGCTGTCCTCTGTCCCTCCCTCTGCTGGAGGCGCTGTCCTCTGTCCCTCCCTCTGCTGGAGGCGCTGTCCTCTGTCCCTCCCTCTGCTGGAGCTGCTGTCCTCTGTCCCTCCCTCTGCTGGAGCTGCTGTCCTCTGTCCCTCCCTCTGCTGGAGGCGCTGTCCTCTGTCCCTCCCTCTGCTGGAGGCGCTGTCCTCTGTCCCTCCCTCTGCTGGAGCTGCTGTCCTCTGTCCCTCCCTCTGCTGGAGCTGCTGTCCTCTGTCCCTCCCTCTGCTGGAGGCGCTGTCCTCTGTCCCTCCCTCTGCTGGAGGCGCTGTCCTCTGTCCCTCCCTCTGCTGGAGGCGCTGTCCTCTGTCCCTCCCTCTGCTGGAGGCGCTGTCCTCTGTCCCTCCTTCTGCTGGAGGCGCTGTCCTCTGTCCCTCCCTCTGCTGGAGGCGCTGTCCTCTGTCCCTCCCTCTGCTGGAGCTGCTGTCCTCTGTCCCTCCCTCTGCTGGAGCTGCTGTCCTCTGTCCCTCCCTCTGCTGGAGCTGCTGTCCTCTGTCCCTCCGACTCTCCCAGGCCGGCTTCCTGGCAGGGAGAGCGGGGAGAGAGAGAGAGAGAGAGAGAGAGAGAGAGAGAGAGAGAGAGAGAGAGAGAGAGAGAGAGAGAGAGAGAGGGAGAGAGAGGCGGTGTCCTGGTGGAGGTCGGTGTGAGGATCTGCTGCACAGGGTGAGAGAAGAGATCACGCGAGACAAGAAAGAACGAGAGAGAGCGAGGGGAAGGTTTCCAGACCTCCCCCTTGGTAGGCGGGCCGCTGCTGCTCGTTCGCCCCGCGGAGATGAGGAGAGGAGGGGGGATGATCGAGCGGCCGGCGGGTGACGGCGGGTGACGGCGGGCGACGGCGGGCGACGGCGGGCGACAGCGGGCGAGCCCCCGACAGAGGTCTACCGCACTGATTCGAATCTACCAATCTGGGGTTAGAGAGAGAGAAGAGGGAGGAGCGTCTGCGGCGCTACTGCTTTCTCCGCCGCCGGAGAGGCGGCGCTGGCCGGTCGCTCTGCACGGAGCGCACCAGAGGACGAGGACGAGAGACGAAGGAAGAAAGAGACAGCCACGCAATAATGAACAGCTTCAGTCCGTTCACTAATCACAGCCAAAGCATGAATTACACTCCTCCTGTCTGCCCACAGCTCACTGCGGCGTCCCGGCGAGGAGTGTTTGGCGCCCGGCGTGTGGCGGAGGCTCGCCGAGGCTTCGGCCGCAGTCGGCGTTGCAGTCGGAGAAATACGGTGATTTCGGAGGGGAGATCAGAGCCGTTTCTCCGATCGTCGAATTCCACCGCGTCCAGTAGAGTTCTGGCTCTTTGGGGGAGTCCACGTGGAGGAAGAGGTCCCGGTTCTGTCCGGGTCCTCAGCTGGTTCTTGGTCGGCTGCGGGGGGGAGGGGGGGGGGGGGGGGGGGGCGGAGGCTCTGAGCCGTGGCTCTGCAGGAGGAGGGAGCTGTAGCGGTCCTGCTGGACTCTTCGGTCCGCTCCGGGCCAGGCCCTGCCGTTCTGCTCCGCTGGGGAAGGTGGTCCCGACGAGGCCCGGCCAGCGGGTCCGTTCGGTACCGGGTATAA
>NC_043761.1:300000-437500 GCF_902148845.1 Salarias fasciatus | reverse complement strand
ACACGCCCCTACAAGACACGCCTCTACAAGACACACCCCTACAAGACACGCCCCTACAAGACATGCCCCTACAAGACACGCCCCTACAAGACACGCCCCTACAAGACATGCCCCTACAAGACACGCCCCTACAAGACACGCCCCTATAAGACACGCCCCTACAAGACACACCCCTACAAGACATGCCCCTACAAGACACGCCCCTACAAGACATGCCCCTATAAGACACGCCCCTACAAGACACGCCCCTATAAGACACGCCCCTACAAGACACGCCCCTACAAGACACGCCCCTACAAGACACGCCCCTATAAGACACGCCCCTACAAGACACGCCCCTACAAGACACGCCCCTATAAGACACGCCCCTACAAGACACGCCCCTACAAGACACGCCCCTACAAGACACGCCCCTATAAGACACGCCCCTACAAGACACGCCCCTACAAGACACGCCTCTACAAGACACACCCCTACAAGACACGCCCCTACAAGACATGCCCCTACAAGACACGCCCCTACAAGACACGCCCCTACAAGACATGCCCCTACAAGACACGCCCCTACAAGACACGCCCCTATAAGACACGCCCCTACAAGACACACCCCTACAAGACATGCCCCTACAAGACACGCCCCTACAAGACATGCCCCTATAAGACACGCCCCTACAAGACACGCCCCTATAAGACACGCCCCTACAAGACACGCCCCTACAAGACACGCCCCTACAAGACACGCCCCTATAAGACACGCCCCTACAAGACACGCCTCTACAAGACACACCCCTACAAGACATGCCCCTACAAGACACGCCCCTACAAGACACACCCCTATAAGACACGCCTCTACAAGACACGCCCCTACAAGACACGCCCCTACAAGACACGCCCCTATAAGACACGCCTCTACAAGACACGCCCCTACAAGACACGCCCTACAAGACACGCCCCTACAAGACACGCCCCTACAAGGCACGCCTCTACAAAACACGCCCCTACAAGACACGCCTCTACAAGGCACGCCCCTACAAGACATGCCCCGACAAGACACGCCCCTACAAAACACGCCCCTACAAAACACACCCTACACCTACAAGACACGCCTCTACAAGACACGCCTCTACAAGACACGCCCCTACAAGACACGCCCCTACAAAAGACACCCCTACAAGACACGCCCCTACAAAACAAACCCCTACAAGACACGCCTCTACAAGACACGCCCCTACAAAACACACCCGTACAAGACACGCCTCTACAAGACACGCCCCTACAAAACACACCCCTACAAGACACGCCTCTACAAGACACGCCCCTACAAAACACACCTCTGCAAAACACACCCCTACAAGACACGCCTCTACAAGACACGCCCCTACAAGACACGCCCCTATAAGACACGCCTCTTCAAGACACGCCCCGACAAGACACGCCTCTACAAAACACACCCCTACAAGACACGCCTCTACAAGACACGCCCCTACAAGACATGCCCCGACAAGACACGCCCCTACAAAACACGCCCCTACAAAACACACCCTACACCTACAAGACACGCCTCTACAAGACACGCCTCTACAAGACACGCCCCTACAAGACACGCCCCTACAAAAGACACCCCTACAAGACACGCCCCTACAAAACAAACCCCTACAAGACACGCCTCTACAAGACACGCCCCTACAAAACACACCCCTACAAGACACGCCTCTACAAGACACGCCCCTACAAAACACACCTCTGCAAAACACACCCCTACAAAACACGCCTCTACAAGACACGCCCCTACAAGACACGCCCCTATAAGACACGCCTCTTCAAGACACGCCCCTATAAGACACGCCTCTACAAAACACACCCCTACAAGACACGCCTCTACAAGACATGCCCCGACAAGACACGCCCCTACAAGACACGCCCCTACAAGACACGCCTCTACAAGACATGCCCCGACAAGACATGCCTCTACAAGACACGCCCCTATAAGACACGCCTCTACAAAACACACCCCTACAAGACACGCCTCTACAAGACACGCCCCTACAAGACATGCCCCGACAAGACATGCCTCTACAAGACACGCCCCTATAAGACACGCCTCTACAAGACACGCCCCTATAAGACAAGCCTCTACAAGACATGCCCCGACAAGACATGCCTCTACAAGACACGCCCCTACAAAACACACCCTACACCTACAAGACACGCCTCTACAAGACACGCCCCTACAAGACACGCCTCTACAAGACATGCCTCTACAAGACACACCCCTATAAGACAAGCCTCTACAAGACACGCCCCTACAAAACACACCCTACACCTACAAGACACGCCTCTACAAGACACGCCACTACAAGACACGCCCCTACAAGACACGCCTCTACAAGACATGCCTCTACAAGACACGCCCCTATAAGACAAGCCTCTACAAGACACGCCTCTACAAGACACGCCCCTACAAGACACTCCCATTTTGAGAGACGCTATGGTGGTCTAGAGAGACAATAGCCGAAGTCAATAAATCACAAATAAATAAAAATTGTTGCTAAAAGTAACAGTTTTAACCAACTATTATGGAAAGAAATAAGTAAAATCCCTGGGCCATGACGATAAATCACTTCAGCACCAATAATATGATCTAAACAATGAATTATTGCAAACAAAAGGGGAAATACAAAAAAAAATCACATAGATGTTGTCAATTCAACAATTACTACGCAGAAATAAACAGAATAAACTATGGATCAAGTTGGCTTAATTGTTAAAATTGTTTCGTATTTATGCATTTAATTATGCATTAGCCCAGCATCACAACAGCAGCTGCCTCAGAGGCTTCAAGATGTTACATTGGTCGGTAAAAATAAAAACAGTGAATAAGCATAATGTTAATATGTCAAATTCACAGTAACAAGACAAAACGAAGCAACCACCGCCTTAGACCCTCACATCCCGTGGGAAAAGAAGAACTCTTGTGGAGAACCACAGTATGGAGGGATCCCTCTCCCAGGGACGGACAGCTTTGGCAGTCAGGATATAGACTGCCACAGTTCAGATGCACCAAACAGGAAAGAGAACTCCAACAACCTCCGACTTTATACAAAATAAAATCATTTTTTCTTTAATAAAAACTTTAAACTGTTCAAAGACGTTTTATTTGTCCTCACATTAATTTTCAGATATATCATGAATAGACAGACCATACTGACTAAAATATACACTTTAAAAAGCGGGCAAACAAAAACTAAAACACACTATCAAGTTTTATATGACAAACTTCTATTTTGCCTGTAATCGAGCTATAGTGGAACGTTTCTGAATGTTTACACAGCTACATATACGGCCCGTTTGCAGGCTGTTGTCCATAAATTCTGCTCAGCTTCTGGAGGTCGATGCTAAATAGCGCACGGCTGCTCTGCTTCTCCGGCCGGCGGAACAGAGACGCAGCAGAACAGAGCGGAGCGGAGACGCTATCTTCAGGAGAGGGCGTGGCCTGCAGGAGAGGGCGTGGCCTCACTGTAACACAGCGCGAGGGGAAGTTACTGGTGCAGCTTCTCTGCTTGGCCAGGAGGAGTCTGTGTTGAGTCATTTTTACTGGGCTGTGAAAAGCACTAAATGCTGCCACTTTCAAGCCGACAGGTACTATACATAGTACTATATCGGAAATGAAAATTTGAAAAATTATATGTAAAATAATAATAATAAAGCAATTGAAAAAATTAGAAAAACTAATTATTAAAATGGAATGAATTCATTTTTCCCTGCCTACCCTGACTGCACGTCACATCTGGTACCTACAGCAGTGCTGACAAATGCTGTAGTTCTTCTTGTGGCCTCTGGGCGGCAGCAGGGTGTGAAAGGATGCTGTAGTTCCTGCTGTGGCCTCTAGGTGGCAGCGGGCAGTGAAAGGACACTGTAGTTCCTGCTTGATCTGTGATCTGCTTCTTCAGCCTGTGAACTCGCGATTGATTAGTTTCGTCTTAGATGAAGTGAAGAGAGGGGTCACGCTGTCGGGTGTGTGTGTTTTCAGTATTTATGCTCTTAAAGTTTTATTGCACTTCCTAATGGGTTGGTGTCTGTAGTGAGAAGACGTTCAGGCTGAGCGCCGAGGGACGCTGTCCGGAGGGTGACGTGCTTCCTGGGTGAAGCTGCTTCACTCCGCCCTCTCAGCCGCTGCTCCTTGTTGTACCCATATATGTTGATTACAATGAATTTAAAGTCAAATATCTCAAAGACCACCATTATCCAATGACCATTTTTCACTTTTGTAGGATTTTACCTGCAAACCTGTGAACTCAAATCATCACTCCCGCTGAGTGAGAAGTTCTGTGTGAAAACTAAATATTATCTCCCTTGTTGCTTCCAGAATTTTCCATCGTCTTTAAAGGTGCATTAAGGAGTTTTTCAACTTTAAAAATACTTATTTTCCACCATAAATATGTTACACATTTTTAATGATGTGTCCAATGTGCCCTGACAGATTCATTACCAGAACCTCTAACAGGCTAAACTGTCACTTGAAGTCACAGTGCCGGTCCGGCTCCAGAGTTTTTGGGGGGAGAATTTGAGAGGAATGACGTAATGCGCGCTCCGGCTGGTTAGGTTTCGCTTTGTCCGCCATTACTCCACCAGATGCTTAGTGAGCAACAACTGAGCAGGATCTTCCAGGAAGTCAGAACAGACTGGCTTCTAGCACTGCAGCTCCACACAGACTCCACCAGGGAGAGACACTGACATCTTACTGCAGCGCTGCTAGAAGAGCGAGGACGGAGTTCCCCTCTTCCGTGCACGAGAGCCACAGGGACGAGTGTTTCACGAAGCTGCATTACGCCTAAGGCCTGCAGGGGGCGCTGTTTCGCATAACACGTGCAAACTCCTTAATGCAGCTTTAACAGAAAGAGTTTCTTGTAATAAATTGAAATTTGCTTTAAGTTCCTTGCAAAATAAAAACATGGCCTTGCGCTTAACATTATTTTTTAAACCTCGAACATTCAAAGAACACAATTCAATAGACATATTTATGTAGAAAAAAGAACAAAAACGCCTCGATGGACTTAAGGTACATTTTTAGGCAGGAGTAATTATTTGTCCTTTATCTTAAACTACATTCTTCACAGTGATCTTCAATAACGTTCAACAAAGGCAGTGAGCTCAAATGAGTTTTTTTAGCCTCTACTCTTCTCCTGTCAATAATAGCATTCCCCTCTTTCAGGAAGCCTTTCTTCTGGCTTCGCCCAGCTTCTGCCACCAGAGGAAACAGCTTGGCCCGAGCCTGGCGATCCTCTTTGGACCAGTCCATCCTGAAATGAAAGTTCAGCTCTGCTTCCAGATCTCGTCCTTCATGGTCCGCATCCCGAACTGGATGCTGATGGGTCGTGGTCTCATGTTGCAAGCCGGATCATCTTTCTTCCCCAAACGGTGGACAGTGTCGACTTGGTCTCCAAGCTTTTCCACCGACACAGGAATAACTTCTGTCAATATACCGATCACCTTTTCTCTTGTGTTTTCATTTTCCTCCTCTGGGAGCCTGATTGCTCTTGCTGGAGGAAAAGGAAGACATGCTCATGGTGAACATGTAGATCTGTCAAGTGAACAATCTGTAAACATCTGGGTGTCTATTCCAGATGTCTCATTTGTGACCGAGTGTGTGTGTAATTATGTACTCACTGAAATTATGTTTTAGCAATATGTCGCCGCTGCTGCTTCCCCTGCTTTTTGTCCTCATGCTTCTGTTCAACACTGTGTGTGTCGAGGGGCTTCCTGGTTTCTTTGGTTTTTATTGCACCTTTGTCATTTTTTATGCGCTGATCGGTGTGTGAAGGAGGAAGGATTGAACAGAACGATTCTAAAGACTGCTCTGTGATCAGTCTGACAGCCGTCTGCTTCAGTTTGGGACAGTGGAATGTTCAACAGTTTGGGTTTCATTCGAGTCAAAGACGTGTGAATCCAACACACACCCGAGGTGTGGAGGACGCCTGAGCAGGAGGGGTGTGTGACAGTGTGACTGAGGAGGCTCCTGAGCGGCTGCAGGACTGGACCAGGTTCTGGATCCAGACCCGGACTGCAGCAGATTCTGGGACTCTTCTGGGACTCTGGATCAGGTTCAGATCCTGGTTGCTGTTCTTCAGCACCATGGACAGCTCCTGCTGCAGCCACCATGTGGGACTTCAGGGTCTGTCCAGCCAGAGGACAGCGTCCTCAGAGGAGACGCCACCCAGAGGACAGCGTCCTCAGAGGAGACGCCACCCAGAGAGGAGACGCCACCCAGAGGACAGCGTCCTCAGAGGAGACGCCACCCAGAGGACAGCGTCCTCAGAGGAGACGCCACCCAGAGAGGAGACGCCACCCAGAGGACAGCGTCCTCAGAGGAGACGCCACCCAGAGAGGAGACACCACCCAGAGGACAGCGTCCTCAGAGGAGACGCCACCCAGAGAGGAGACGCCACCCAGAGGACAGCGTCCTCAGAGGAGACGCCACCCAGAGAGGAGACGCCACCCAGAGGACAGCGTCCTCAGAGGAGACGCCACCCAGAGAGGAGACACCACCCAGAGGACAGCGTCCTCAGAGGAGACGCCACCCAGAGAACAGCGTCCTCAGAGGAGACGCCACCCAGAGAGGAGACACCACCCAGAGGACAGTGTCCTCAGAGGAGACACCACCCAGAGAGGAGACGCCACCCAGAGAGGAGACGCCACCTAGAGGACAGCGTCCTCAGAGGAGACGCCACCCAGAGGACAGCGTCCTCAGAGGAGACGCCACCCAGAGGAGACGCCACCCAGAGGACAGCGTCCTCAGAGGAGACGCCACCCAGAGAACAGCGTCCTCAGAGGAGACGCCACCCAGAGAGGAGACACCACCCAGAGGACAGTGTCCTCAGAGGAGACGCCACCCAGAGAGGAGACACCACCCAGAGGACAGTGTCCTCAGAGGAGACGCCACCCAGAGAGGAGACGCCACCCAGAGGACAGCGTCCTCAGAGGAGACACCACCCAGAGAGGAGACTCCACCCAGAGGACAGCGTCCTCAGAGGAGACACCACCGTCCTGGATCTGGACGGGGTGTAAATGATGTCCACGTCTCTAATGTATGGAGGACTTGTCTCACCACTGTGGTCAGAGGACTGGAACCAGCAGATCTCTGAGCTCCACCAGCTGAGACCACCGCACGAGCAACACGAGCACCGGCCCACAGCATCCACTGCCTGCACACACTCCTCCACTGCCTGCACACACTCCTCCGCTGCCTGAACACACTCCTCCGCTGCCTGGACACACTCCTCCACTGCCTGCACACGCTCCTCCGCTGCCTGAACACACTCCTCCGCTGCCTGGACACACTCCTCCACTGCCTGCACACGCTCCTCCGCTGCCTGGACACACTCCTCCACTGCCTGAACACACTCCTCCACTGCCTGCACACACTCCTCCGCTGCCTGAACACACTCCTCCGCTGCCTGGACACACTCCTCCACTGCCTGAACACACTCCTCCACTGCCTGCACACGCTCCTCCGCTGCCTGGACACACTCCTCCACTGCCTGGACACACTCCTCCACTGCCTGGACACACTCCTCCACTGCCTGGACACACTCCTCCACTGCCTGGACACACTCCTCCGCTGAGCAAGTAAAATCCTGTTTCATTCTGAAAGGTGTTTCCTAGTTAGCCTCATGTAGTCCATGATGCTAACAGCTAGCAGACTGCTAGCTGTTAGCCTCATGTAGTCCATGACGCTAACAGCTAGCAGACTGCTTGCTGTTAGCATCATGTAGTCCATGACGCTAACAGCTAGCACACAGCACTGCTAGCTGTTAGCCTGGTGCAGTTCATAGTGCTAGCGGTTAGCCTGGTTTAGTCCATGGCATAGATACATATAGAAACAGCAGATGGCTCCTGCGCGCTGTAACCCAGTGGGGACTGACGTCGTCACATGAATGGTAAAGGGACTACACTTGTATCGCGCTTTTTACCCCGCAATGACAGAGCCCAAAGCGCTTCACACTGCAATATCACATTCACCCATTCACACACATTCACACGCCACATAGCGGCCATCTTGGTACAGGGCTGCTCACTCTCTCATCACATTAATGTCAATGGAGCGTCAACTTTGAAATAGCTGTAGATTGCTCAATTTTTTAATCGATTTTCAAATGACTTGGTTTGTTATAAACGTCAGACACGTAGATATTTAACTGCATGCAAAAAGAAAAGTTGTGATTTTAACATTTAGTCTGAATCATAATGTTAGTAATAAATCAAACCGTCTGTAAATCTGTCAAGAATTCAATGAGTTGAGTATTTTAATTAGTGTAAATCACTCAGCTTCCCTTAGATTACCCAGAGCGCCTCAGAGAGGTCCACTGTCCCAAGATCAGAATCAGAATCAGAATAGCCTTTATTGTCATCGCAACAAGTTACCGAAGTTACAAGTGCAACAAAATTACTGGGTGGTAAAAAAAGAAACATCGAACTCAGATCACGGTTCTGAAGGGAGTCATGATTAGAAGAGAGAGACCAAAAAAAAAGCCAACCTGCGCACAAACATAGCAAAAAAACACGAGACAAGTTGCTGTCAGACTAGCGGATCCGTGGTCGCTGCCCCCATCGGCGCAACACGCCATCACCATTAGTCGCCAGCAGAAGAGAGGGGAGGAGACGTTGAGACTGGGGGGTGTGCGAGTGTGTGCTCTATCAGTTCATCAGTCCGTGTGTGTGTGTGTGGGTGTGTGTGTGTGTGTGTGTGTGTGGTTGGCCCGTCTCTCTGCGCTCCAGCTGGTGACCGCCGTTGCCATGGGGATGTCCTCCAAGAAGCAGTCCAGAAAGGGGAGGGTGATTTGTCGGGACAGTCGTGGGAGATAGAGAGCGACCTCGTGTCCTTATCTTCTTCCGGGAGTTGTTTGAATTCCAAGGGGCGCCAGATCCAGTCCGAAGGTTTCTTGGTATCTTGTTTTGGTCGGAAGGAGCCGTTGTGACCTTCCCGTTATCGCTGGTTCTCAACCGTTTCAGACCAAAGCTGAGTTGTACCTTCCCGTGGTCGAATCCATCTTGCGCCTCAGATCGTCCGTAGTCCCAGCAAAATTGTCCATCCTTCGAAAGAGTTCGCAAACTCAGTCAGCCTCAGCTTTTGCCCGTTGATTTGAAAAGACCGTCCGCCCTTGGACGTCTTTTGAGGTGGCGGTCTTCTTAATCCTCCAGAGGATCAGACCACTGCCCAGGCCAATCAGCAGCAGACTGATCATCATGAATCCGAAAATGTAAACATCTTCTGCATCCTCGACGCTCAGATTTGCCAGACAGATGACGGATCTCCACTGACCGCGGGACTCCATCAAATACCCAGCATGCCGAGTTCCGTCAGGGCAGACAGGCTAACCTCCTGCACTTCTTTGGGAGAAAATCGTATCAATCGCATTGAGAGACCAGCTGATCAATTCCATGGTTGATACGTTTTGATTCTTCGAAGAAAATCAAGACAGGTGGTTTCTCCAGTCCAACAGACGAGACAGAGTCCTGCAGCGGAGACAGTAGGGAGGGGGAGAGGCAAGCAGGAGCGACAGGAGAGGCGTCCGCCTCCTCCAAGAGCCAGCGCAGAAACAAAAGATGGCCGCCAGCGAACGGCGTTGTTGACTCCGCCTTAAGGCATCTAGTTCTTATATGATATCTATGGTCCATGGTGCTAACAGCTAGCGCACTGCTAGCTGTTAGCCTGGTGTAGTCCATGGTGCTAACAGCTAGCACACTGCTAGCTGTTAGCCTGGTGTAGTCCATGGTGCTAACAGCTAGCGCACTGCTAGCTGTTAGCCTGGTGTAGTCCATGGTGCTAACAGCTAGCACACTGCTAGCTGTTAGCCTGGTGTAGTCCATGGTGCTAACAGCTAGCACACTGCTAGCAGCACCACAGACCCTCCACACCAGGAACCCGGAAGCTACAGGAGGAAGGTGGAGGAGGAAGGTGGAGGTTCCTCGCTGTCTATCATGACATCTGCTGGACTGATGGAGGATGGATGATGTTTCCTTTTCATTCCTGATCTTTTCTCTGATCCTGAGTTTTACTCCAACATGTGTCTGTTCTGTGTTCTGTGTTCTGTGAACTCGCTCTTGAAGTCTTTCATACTCTGATGTCTGTGGAATATACCAGCTACTTTAAATTGATGGTGTCTGTCCACAGTAAAGAAGGTGTCTGGAAGCAGATGCTGGCTTCCCTCCAGGTTAGTGGTCTGTAGTTCAGTCTCATGTAAACCTGAGAAAAGATTTCAACATTCCTCCTCCTGACCAGTCCTCTGTTCTGCTGGCTGCAGCTGGTGAAGGATGGCACACACACACACACACACACACACACACACACACACACACACACACACACACACACACACACACACACACACACACACACACACACACACACACACACACACACCATGCCAAACACTTCCCTACTTCCTGGTTCTGTCCAGCCCTCACAGAACGTCCCCATGGTTCTCCCTGAAGCAGTGCAGGGTTCTCACTGGACAGGTCCACCCCCTCACCTCTGCTCCCAAACAGAACCTGCAGAGAACACACACTGGCCGGACGCCGTGCTGCGTCCCGCTGCTCTCACGCTGACCGGCTCATCAGTTCACTCAGCGTTCTGTGTTCTTGTCTGGGAACTTTCCTTTCCCCTCTGGGACTCTGGAGCCATGAAATGAACAGTCAACCTCGACTTTGCCGTGTTGTGAGTGAGACGTTTTTCTGGAAAGAACCCCGCCTCACCCACCTTCATCATCCTCCCCCTCCCCATCATCCTCCTCATCAGCATCATTGTGTGCAGCTGCAAACATCAGCCGTGGGCCGAGCGCCACACTGGAGTCTCTGTTCTGCAGGGAAGAAGCAAACAGTATCGCTCATCACACACACACACACACACACACACACACACACACACACACACACACACACACTTGGAAAGCTGCTGGTACAAAGTTCAGCATCAACATAATCATGTTGTGGTCACATGACCAGTGTTGCCCTCAGTGCTGTTTCTCCTCGATGGATCTGTTTTGTTTATGGACTCTTTCCCTGCAGCACCAGGCCAGGATTTAAGAAAGTTCTGTGTCATGTTTGGATCATCCTCTCTCTCTCTCTCTCTCTCTCTCTCTCTCTCTCTCTCTCTCTCTCTCTCTCTCTCTCTCTATCTCTCTCTCTCTCTCTCTCTCCATTCCCTCACCCCACCCAAAATAGCAGAAAGCCGCCACCTCTGGGCCTGGTTCTGCAGGCTTCTCTTCTGAGCCTGGTTCTGCAGGGTTCTCCTCCTCTGAGCCTGGTTCTGCAGGGTTCTCCTCCTCTGAGCCTGGTTCTGCAGGCTTCTCTTCTGAGCCTGGTTCTGCAGGGTTCTCCTCCTCTGAGCCTGGTTCTGCAGGGTTCTCTTCTGAGCCTGGTTCTGCAGGGTTCTCTTCTGAGCCTGGTTCTGCAGGGTTCTCTTCTGAGCCTGGTTCTGCAGGGTTCTCCTCCTCTGAGCCTGGTTCTGCAGGGTTCTCTTCTGAGCCTGGTTCTGCAGGGTTCTCTTCTGAGCCTGGTTCTGCAGGGTTCTCCTCCTCTGGGCCTGGTTCTGCAGGGTTCTCCTCCTCTGAGCCTGGTTCTGTTGGGTTCTCCTCCTCTGAGCCTGGTTCTGTTGGGTTCTCCTCCTCTGAGCCTGGTTCTGCAGGGTTCTCCTCCTCTGGGCCTGGTTCTGCAGGGTTCTCCTCCTCTGAGCCTGGTTCTGCAGGGTTCTCCTCCTCTGGGCCTGGTTCTGCAGGGCTCTCCTCCTCTGGGCCTGGTTCTGCAGGGTTCTCCTTGCTTGTGTAGAAATGACTGTGTTGTAATTGGAGCTGTATAAATAAAGCTGAATTGAACTGAATGTTCTTCATGTTGTGGTTCTGTGGTTTTCCTGTCTGCTCTGTTGTCATGTTTCATGGCTTCGTGGTGTTGTGGTTCTTTCACTTGTCTTCCTGCTGTAACCTGCGTTCTTCTTCTTCAAGACTGAAGGATTTGTTGTCACATCCACAGTAGAGAAACACGTTTCCCTGAACAGTGAAATTCTTACTTTGCTGCCGAAAGCCGAAAGCAGGTAAGTAAAATGAGCTTTCAAAGATATAAGATAAATAAGTAGAGAAAATAAAATAAAATATCTATATAATAAACAGAAACACTATAAATATGGACTAAATACTATGTACATATATACAGTACTGTAATAAAAAAAACTGTGTGCAGTGTGTAAAGATGATTATATGAGGTGCAACGCATTCACATAAATAGTACAGAAATTATTCATCTGCAGATTATGGGTCAGTGCCCATGGGGGGGGGGGGAGTCTCATGGCTGTTGGGAAAAAAGAGTTCTTAAATCTGGTCGTCCTGCATTTCACACTCCTGTACCACGGACCAGAGGGCAGGGGTGAGGATGGTCCATGCTGGGGGTGGGTGGGGTCCCTCATGATGGAGGCAGCTGTCCTGTGGACTCTGGGACGGTGGACGCTCTGCAGAGAGGCTGGAGGAGTCCTGGCGGTCTTTGTGGCAGTCTTCACCGCTCTCTGCAGGCGTTTGCGGTCCTCCACAGTGGAGCCGCCGTTCCACACAGTGATGGACTCACTGATGCAGCTGTCCAAGTTGCTGAGGACTTTGGGCGACATGCCAGACTTCCTCAGCCTCCTCAGGAAGTTCAGCGGCCGTTGAGTCTTCTTCACCAGCTGCGTTGTGCTGAGAGTCCAGGCGAGGGCGTCCCTGATGTGAACCCCAGGTATCACCTCCAGGTCCTGGAGAAACAGAGTCTCCTCTTCCTCCTCACGTCCACTATCATCTCCTTCGTCTGGTCTGTGTTGAGAGTGAGCTTGTTGTCTCCGCACCATGTCACCAGACGGTCCACCTCCCTTCTTGATCTTCAGGCTGAGCCGCGGAGCGTCTGCTTCCACCGACGCCGTCCGTCACTGTTCCGGTGGACAGAGTCCATTCACCCTCGCAGCGTCTTTATTCTACACACTCTTCCTGCCCGTAACCTGTGAGCAAACCGAAGGGAGCCGACTGGAAGAGGGCCTGGCTCTCCCGGGGAGCGGGGCGTCTTCCTGCTCACCTGATCGTTTGCAGAGGTTTGCTTCATTTTGTGGCCATGTTTTGGTTCCTGTTTCCTTCACAACTTTCACTGTTTCACCGCACTTTGGCTTCTCAGGTTCTCCGGTTCTCAGCTGACCAGTTATTTCAGGCAGATTAGTGTCATTTTGCATTTCTGAGCGGTTTTACTGTCATGGTAATAGTGGAAGCTTCTAGACCATGTTGAGCAGCAGCAAGCATGAGATGTATCATGAATAAACCGATGGATGGATGGATGAACAGACTGTCTATGAGCATGTGTTTACTCTTTATAGATACGAACAACACAACATATAGAGTGCTGCATTCATGTGTTCACAGGTTTCATGTGGAAACATTCATGCTGAGCTCATTATTTCATGCAGAAGCTGTCTGTTGTCTCTTTAAAACACGTTTCCAGCGTTGCACGCGCCCTTCCCTCTGTCTCTGCGGAAGAGAGGGAGCCTCTGTTCTTCGGTCTTTTCCGTGGGCGGGGACCAGCTGCCGCTCTGAGCCGAGCGCTGACGGAAACTCCCGAACGGAGCCGAAGCGAGCCGAGGCTGCAGAGCGGAGCGGAGCTGCGTCCGTCCGCCGCTTCTCACCACTTTTCCGCAGGTTCTTCGTTCCTCGGGTTCCCGGGCGGAGCAGGGATGACGGCTCTGAGCAGCTGGGAGCTGTGCGTCAAGTACGCGCTCTTCATCTTCAACTTCGTCTTCTGGGTGAGAGGCGCAACTTTCATTTCACTGCAACACCACCGAAAACACTCTGAAAGGTTTCATTGTCAGCGTCAGAAACAAAGAAATTCAGTTTGACACACACACACACACACACACACACACACACACACACACACACACACACACACACACACACACACACACACACACACACACACACAGGTGTGGTTCGGAGGCAGGAGTTCAGCTTCCCTCCATCATGGACGATCAGCTTCACACCAACAGGTGGATCCGAGTTTAAAAATCAAAATGTTGACTTTCCTTGATTTTGTGTTTCATTTATGAAATCACAAATACGATTTTTCAACAAAAGATAAGAACACTTTTTAGTGCTTTTTAGTGAAATATTCTTATATTTCCAGCTTTAAGACTCCAGTTCCGGAGATTCCACGAGGGTTCGGTCACGTTCTGCCCGTCGGATTATCTGTTTACTGTGGAATATCGGCGCACGAGTCCCCAAACTCAGGACTGCTTCTGTTTTTAGTAGTCCAGAATCCAGAGTCTGTTAATCCATCCTCAGAGTCCAGGTTTTGTTAATCTAGCTTCAGAGTCCAGGATCTGTTAATCCATGTTCAGAATCCAGAGTCTGTTAAACCAGGTTCAGGTCCAGGATCTGTTAATCCAGGTTCAGAGTCCAGCTCTGGGGGCCTGTTGCACAAAAGTAGGATCCATTGATCCAGGATCAGAAACTGGACGAGGCTCCTCCAATCCAGAACCACAGGGCTCAGGCTTACTTGGTTCCACTAAAGACCAAACCAGGATGAAGGCACTGGTCCAGGATCAGTGTGATTCCTGAAAGAGACTTCAGTCCCAAGACCATGAATATTCCCAGGTCTGATCCAGGTCCAGATGAACGAAGCGGTCTGGTCTCCAGACAGGATTTATAGAATCCACACATTAAGTTAAAAAATAAACCTCTGCTCCGCCTCGCCCCCCACCCCGGACCCAGGACTACAGACCATTATCCCCCCACCCTGGACCCAGGACTACAGACCATTAGCCCCCCACCCCGGACCCGGGACTACAGACCATTAGCCCCCCCACCCCAGAACCAGGACTACAGACCATTAGCCCCCCACCCCAGAACCAGGACTACAGACCATTAGCCCCCCACCCCAGACCCAGGACTACAGACCATTAGCCCCCCACCCCGGACCCAGGACTACAGACCATTATCCCCCCCCAACCCCAGACCCAGGACTACAGACCCTTCGGCCCCGCCCCCCACCCCAGACCCAGGACTACAGACCCTTCGGCCCCGCCCCCCATCAGGGATGTGCCTGCATACCTTGAGTTAAAGCAGCGGACGGTTCACTGCTCTGATTGGTTAGTATGTAATGAAGGAACGTCATGTTACTCTGATTACTTTTTAAATTGTAACTTTTGCGTCTGCTGATGACTCTGATCTGAAGATCGCAAATAATCCGAGATCATAAAGAATCTAAAATGAGGGATTTACTGAGCACAGAGTTTAAATCCTGCCAGAGGTTCTGCTTCAATGTGGGACGAGGAGAACCAGGGTCTGAAAACAGGGATGACACTGAATAAATCCTGGTCCTGGTCCTGGTCCTGGTCTGGTCCTGGTCTGGAGCAGACGAGCTCACAGAATAAATCTCCATGGTAACTTGAACCTGATCCTGGATCAGTTGATCAGTTTTCCAGTCCTGCTCTTGTCCATTTGTACATTGTTCCCACCTGGAGAGCTTCTGGCTCCTCCTCCTCCCGGCCCCTCCCCCTCCTGGCCAGGTGAGCAGCAGGGCGTGTCCTCCAGTCCTCAGACTGAAGACGAGCTGCTGCTGAGAGCTGGGCTTTGAACGGAGCTTTTCTAGGAATCATGGGAGGAATGAAAGTCATCAAGTATCTGGTGTTTGTCTTCAACTTTCTCTTCTGGGTACGTAGAGAGACACGCTGAGAGACGCTGAGAGACACGCTGAGACAGAGACACTCTGAGAGACACGCTGAGACAGAGACACTCTGAGAGACACGCTGAGACAGAGACACTCTGAGAGACATGCTGAAACAGAGACACTGAGAGACACGCTGAGACAGAGACACTCTGAGAGACACGCTGAGACAGAGACACTCTGAGAGACACGCTGAAACAGAGACACTGAGAGACACGCTGAGACAGAGACACTCTGAGAGACACGCTGAGACAGAGACACTCTGAGAGACACGCTGAGACAGAGACACTCTGAGAGACATGCTGAAACAGAGACACTGAGAGACACACTGAGACAGAGACACTCTGAGAGACACGCTGAAACAGAGACACTGAGAGACACGCTGAGACAGAGACACTCTGAGAGACACGCTGAAACAGAGACACTGAGAGACACGCTGAGACAGAGACACTCTGAGAGACATGCTGAAACAGAGACACTGAGAGACACACTGAGACAGAGACACTCTGAGAGACACGCTGAAACAGAGACACTGAGAGACACGCTGAGACAGAGACACTCTGAGAGACACACTGAAACAGAGACACTGAGAGACACGCTGAGACAGAGACACTGAGAGACACACTGAGACAGAGACACTCTGAGAGACACGCTGAAACAGAGACACTGAGAGACACGCTGAGACAGAGACACTGAGAGACACACTGAGACAGAGACACTGAGAGACACACTGAGACAGAGACACTCTGAGAGACACGCTGAAACAGAGACACTGAGAGACACGCTGAGACAGAGACACTCTGAGAGACACGCTGAAACAGAGACACTGAGAGACACGCTGAGACAGAGACACTGAGAGACACGCTGAGACAGAGACACTCTGAGAGACACGCTGAGACAGAGACACTCTGAGAGACATGCTGAAACAGAGACACTGAGAGACACACTGAGACAGAGACACTGAGAGACACGCTGAGACAGAGACGCTGAGAGACACACTGAAACAGAGACACTGAGAGACACGCTGAGACAGAGACGCACTGCGAGAAAGTGAGAGACACGCTGAGAGACACAACCACACTGAACCACACAGAAGGACACACTGAGACGCTTCAGAGAGTGGACCAAACACACGGACACTGCCGTGCAGTTACAGCGGCTGCTGGCTTGGGGGCGCTGTGGGCCGAAATACACTGACCAGACAGACAGAAGAAGAAATCCGGCTCGTTTGATTGGTGCAGACTGAAACACCAAGTCCCGCCCCAGCTAGCGGCTAGCGGCTAACGGTCGTGATTTCTGTCTTCTAAGCATCTATCAACGATGACCTCGTTCAGAACTGGAAAAAGCTCAAAAGTGCTTTATGAAGAGGCCAAGTCCCCCAAAGGTGAAGGAAACACGTCTCAAAATGATTCACAAGATTTACCTGGTTGGAGAATTCTTAAAAAATGGATTTGGCTTTGAAGCTAATCCCTGTGCTTTCTGTGACGAACAAAACGAATCTTCACAACATCTATTTCTTTCCTGTCCTCTCTCCAAAACATGTTGGGCTGATGTTAGAGACTGGGTTTCTCTCAGGACCAGCGGAGTTCAGAGGTCACGCCTCTCTGGCATCTCATGTTCCAAACTGTATGCAGACAGCTTCACTGTTATCAGCATCATTCCTCTGCTGGGAAAATATCATTCACATCGTAATAAATGGATGAGCAAAAAACCCTCCTTTAATTATTTCAAAAACCAGTTTGACCTTTATTTTCTGTCTCTGAAAAGGATGTCAGGTGCTGTTCCCTAAAAAATATGCTGTGATATGTTCTGTTTTCTTCTGATTGGATCTCAGCGTAGAAGACCCAGACCGCTGTGCAGCTCGTTCATGTTTCCTTGTGTTGAATTGCGCCGTGTCTGATTGTAATTATTATTATCTTTTGGCTTGTGTTCTTTTGTTGGTTGTTTGACTGTTTGCCTCCAGGAGAGTTTGTGTATGTTCTTTCTTTAAATTAAAAAAGGAAAAACATCAAGGAGCGCCTGCTCTTTCTCACCACTCCACGCCTGACCTCTGACCTCCTGACAGTGTCTGGCTCTGTCTTTGAGCGTCTGCTTCTCTGCAGCTGCTGGACAGTCCTGTCTGTGCTGGACAGTCCTCAGGTGTCCTGCTGTCCTGGCCTGCAGGCGGGTGGTTTGGTTCTTCTCACATGTCCTGTACAGAACGTAGACCATGCAGTTTGGATGCTGTTCTCTGGTGGAGTGCTGGTCGCACTGACTGCCAGCTCCAGGCGTGGTGCAGCCAGCATGTGGTCCCTGGTCCCGGTCTGGTCTCGGGGCTGGGCTCGGAGCCCCCCCCCCCGTTAGATCCCTGGACCCGCCGGTGTCACGGCGAGCGAGGGAGTGGAGGAGCTGCTGGGTGATCAGTTCGCTGCAGGTGTGGCCGACAGCAGGACCGACTTCATTCCTGAACCCTGCCCCTCCGGCGTCTGCAGCACCGCTGGGCGTGTTGTTGGTTCACTGGTCTGGACCCGGGTCCTGATTGGTTAATAGAGACTTTGTCGATCTTCGTGGACGTTCTTGCTCGATGCAGCCTGAAGGTTTCAGCGTTCTGGTCTTGGTGGTTTTGTCAACATTCAGACCAAACCATGTTCTGGTTTGCTTCAAGCTGCTGACTTTATCTGAGTTTAGAAGAGTTCCTCCGGTTCTGAGCTTTGACCGGATGGTTTGGCCCTCTGCGGTTAATTGGAGACATTTCTGAAGAAAAATGATCCCGAAAGTTCTTGAGAATGAAGCTTAATTACTGACCCACACTGATGTGTGTATGATCCATGGAGGCAGCTTTCTTTCTACATTTGGTTTAGAATCCAGAATTTAGAATTGTTCTGCACGCTGTTGATAAATGAAGAACCAGATCCAAATTCCAGTTTTAGCTGAAAATCACCAAGTTGAAGCCCTGAAGCAGAGACCTTCATGTTCTGGGCTCCATATCAGCGCCTGGCCGATCGTCCCGGATCAGCAAGGTGTCCAGTCAGACAAGAATAGGAGGGGCCCAGGACAGAGCCCTGAGGAACACCTGGGGGGGAGGAGGGGCCCAGGACAGAGCCCTGAGGAACACCTGGGGGGAGGAGGGGCCCAGGACAGAGCCCTGAGGAACACCTGGGGGGGAGGAGGGGCCCAGGACAGAGCCCTGAGGAACACCTGGGGGGAGGAGGGGCCCAGGACAGAGCCCTGAGGAGCTCCTGGGGGGGAGGAGGGGCCCAGGACAGAGCCCTGAGGCACTCCTGGGGGGAGGAGGGGCCCAGGACAGAGCCCTGAGGAGCTCCTGGGGGGGAGGAGGGGCCCAGGACAGAGCCCTGAGGAGCTCCTGGGGGGGAGGAGGGGCCCAGGACAGAGCCCTGATGAACACCTGGGGGGGGAGGAGGGGCCCAGGACAGAGCCCTGAGGAGCTCCTGGGGGGGAGGAGGGGCCCAGGACAGAGCCCTGAGGCACTCCTGGGGGGAGGAGGGGCCCAGGACAGAGCCCTGAGGAGCTCCTGGGGGGGAGGAGGGGCCCAGGACAGAGCCCTGAGGCACTCCTGGGGGGAGGAGGGGCCCAGGACAGAGCCCTGAGGAGCTCCTGGGGGGGAGGAGGGGCCCAGGACAGAGCCCTGAGGAGCTCCTGGGGGGGAGGAGGGGCCCAGGACAGAGCCCTGAGGCACTCCTGGGGGGAGGAGGGGCCCAGGACAGAGCCCTGAGGCACTCCTGGGGGGAGGAGGGGCCCAGGACAGAGCCCTGAGGAGCTCCTGGGGAACTGGGGGGCGCCAGGCAGCAGCTGCCGGAGGACCAGCAGGTTTAGAGACTGAACTCCCAGGAACTTCCTGGTTGTTGCCGCCGGTGAAACCAGGCAGCTGAATAGAAAATGTGTGAAAAACAGGTGAACAGAGTGTTTCTCCTTTCAGCTGGCGGGTACTGCAGTGCTGGCCGTGGGATTGTGGCTGCGGTTCGATTCCCGGACGGTGGGACTGTTTGAAGGGCAGGACTCGCCTTCTGTCTTCTTCACCGGTGAGTTCAGGCTCCTCCTTTACCTTCAGGCTGTCGTCACGACTCACTTCTCCTCAACACCTCCTTCAACCAGCTGCTCAGTTCAGCTCAGCTTTATTTATATCGCGCCGCGAACAACCGACAGTTCCAGAGCCTCTAACAGAGGAAACCCAGCAGAACCAGGCTCAGAGGAGGAGAACCCTGCAGAACCAGGCTCAGAGGAGGAGAACCCTGCAGAACCAGGCTCAGAGGAGGAGAGCCCTGCAGAACCAGGCTCAGAGGAGGAGAACCCAACAGAACCAGGCTCAGAGGAGAACCCTGCAGAACCAGGCTCAGAGGAGGAGAACCCAACAGAACCAGGCTCAGAGGAGAACCCTGCAGAACCAGGCTCAGAGGAGAACCCTGCAGAACCAGGCTCAGAGGAGGAGAACCCTGCAGAACCAGGCTCAGAGGAGGAGAACCCTGCAGAACCAGGCTCAGAGGAGGAGAACCCTGCAGAACCAGGCTCAGAGGAGGAGGACCCTGCAGAACCAGGCTCAGAGGAGGAGGACCCTGCAGAACCAGGCTCAGAGGAGGAGAACCCTGCAGAACCAGGCTCAGAGGAGGAGGACCCTGCAGAACCAGGCTCAGAGGAGACTTCCTGCTGTCGTGGGTTGTAGGCGGGGGACAGTTGGCAGAACCTCAAGACCCGGGAAAACAGAAGTGGTTAAAGTTGGTTGAACTTTTGTGATTTTTGGACCTGCTATCTAGAATAAACAAACTTCACCTCCCGGAGTGTGACGGGCCTGGGAATACGAGTCGGCGAAGAAAATTATGGCCATGTGAAAGTGAAATCAGTACCAGATTGTTTGTATGCAGAAGTGCATGTCTCTGGGTTGGAATCAGAAGAACAGTGTGGAGTGGGTCAGCAGAGTGTACGACAGCACGGGACCGGGCCAGGCAAGGCATGTTCTGATCCAATCACTGAAACATTCAAGTTCACATGCATTAAGATTTCAAAGGGTTCAGAAGGTGGAGTGTCTCTAATTCTGGCAGAAATACAGTGTCGGCCCATCATATTGGTTCATATTTATGATCCAGATGTGGGTGATCCGGATTTCTTTGGAGAATTAGAGGCTAAAGTTCAACCAGTGGGGAGCTACAGTGTTATCATGGGAGGGGATTTTAGGTGATGGATTCAGTTTTGGACCGAAGTGGTTTGGTGAATTATAGGAGTAAGAAAGCTGCTGTCGGTGAAGGCTGTGTGAACATTTAGCTTTAACGGATGTGTGGAGAGTCTTACATCCAAAAAACAGAGACTACGCATTTTTTTCCAGCTCCACATAAGACATTTTCTAGAATATTCCTGAGTTCCAAGTCTCTTTCAATCTGTTGTTGCAATGCTCAACTGGGAGTGTTTTAGTATCAGATGCTGCCCGGTGGTGTTGAAAGGATTGGAATGCCAAGATGGATGCTTTGTCCCCAGCTTTGATTATATTCATTCTGAAAAAAGACAAGGACCAATATGAATGTAAGAACTATCGACCCATCTCTCTCACATCTCTGGATGCAAAGATTTTGTCAAAAACTTTAGCAAACCGATTGAACAGAGTGATCTCTTATTTAGTACATAAAGATCAAGTGGGGTTTATTCAGAACTCAGCAGACGGTATCAGAAGGTTTATTAATATTAGGTGGGCAGTCTCTGATCTGGAGTCTCTAATTGCAGCAATTTCGCTCGATCCTGAAAAGCGTTTGATCGGGTTGCGTGGGGGTATATTTTGTAATCATTTAAAACTTTTGGATTTGGTAGGATGTTTACAAGATGGGTTCATCTGTTATACTGTCAGCCCGAGGCTGCAGTCCAGACACTTCTCCCTACTTCAGACTGGGCAGGGGCGTTCGCCGAGGATCTCCCTCAGTCCATGACCGTCCTGCTGAGCAGCAGAGCCGCTGGCTGCAGCCAGCCGGCAAGATAAGGATTGTCATTAGTGGTGCAACGGATCACTAAACTCATGGATCGGATCGTTCCTCGGATCAAGAGTCACGGATCGGATCATTTTTTGGATCAGCAAAAAGCAAAAAAAAAAAAAGTCTGTTTATTAGAAACTTAAATTATTAAATTTAAATATATAATTTTTTTTATTTTTTTATTTTTTTTTAAATTTAACCTTTATTTAACCAGGAGAATCCCGTTGAGATTCAGAACCTCTTTTTCCAGGGAGTCCTGGCCCAGAGGCAGCAAAGTTACAACTGTTACAATAAAAACATCAAACAATGTCCATAACAAATTACATAAAACAATTACTATTTAAAGAGTCCGTTTCAAGAGCTCTCAGTCCGGCTTTAAATTTGTTCAATGAGATAAGCTCAGTTCATCTCCAGTTTTTTTGCAACATGTTCCATGCAGTGGAAGCTCTTTTCCCAGTTCTGTTCGGACAAAAGGATCACAGAGCAACAAACGATCATTTGACCGCGAGCCGTAAGAATCAACACTTCTTCGTGTGATTAAGTTGCAGATGTAGGAGGGCAGTCGACCACGCATGGCCTTGTAAATAAAAATGTACCAATGTCCCAACCTCCTGGTGGACAAAGGCGTCCATCCCACACGACAATACAGATCACAATGACGAGTCAGAGCTCTGCAGGTGTAATAAACCTCAATGAGACACGATAAACGGTGTCAGTCTTCTGAAGACATTGAGCTGAGGCCTTCATGTACAGCAGGTCTCCATAATCTAAAACTGATAAAAATGTTGCAGTGACAAGCCGCTTTTTCACATTGAAAGAAAAACAAAATTTATTTCTGAAGAAAAAACCCAATGTGAGTTTCAGTTTCTTCACAAGATTTTCAATGTGTGTCTTGAAGCAGAGGCCCTCGGCAAGCAAGACCCAAGATGTCTGTACACCTGAACCACTTCTGTGACATTTCCCTCAAGCCTAAACAGGGGGGGGCAGCTTGAAGCACCTTCTTATTGTTTGAGAACAACATCAGTGTCGTCTTGTCAGTGTTGAGGACTAACTTGAGCTGCAGAAGTGTGTTCTGGACCACAGCAAAAGCTTTCTGCAAGGATTCAACAGCTTTCGTCGGGTTGGTCCATCACAGTCAATAATTGTGTCATCGGCATAAAAGTGCATATTAGCATCTGACACATTGAGACCCAAATCATTAATGTACATTATGAACAAGAGGGTCCCAGTATTGAACCCTGTGGCACCCCTTTGTGGACACTCATAAAGTCAGAAGAAAACCCTTCATACTTAATGCACTGAGTCCTGTCACTCAGATAATTTGCGAACCAGGACACTGCATGATCAGACAAACCAAAATGATGAAGCCTCTGCTTTAAAACAGTATGACCCACCGTGTCAACAGCTTTTGACTAATCAATAAAAAGTGAAGCGCAGCACTGCTTGTTGTCAAGAGCAACGATTATATCATTAATCACTCTCGTGGCAGCAGTGACAGTACGGTGCCTTTTCCTAAAGCCTGACTGCAACTTTGAGATAAGTTCATTAGAATCTAAAAAATCTTTAAGTTGATCACATACAAGAGATTCAAGAACTTTCGACAGGGTACACAAGTTAGATATTGGCCTATAATTGGTTAAAACTGCAGAGTCACCCCCTTTCAGCGAGGGAATAACATAAGCTGACTTCCAAACTGATGGAATTTCTTTGTTTTCCATAGAGAGATTATAAAGCATTGTACGTGGCTGTGCTACAAAATCAGCTGCCAATTTCAAGAACTAGGGCTCTATCAGGTCTGGTCCTGTGATCTAGTTCTTTGAGGGCTTTATGCACTTGCTGCACAGTAAAAGGTGCAAAACTAAAAAGGTCTCCAGAAGACATTGGATGATCTGTGCAGGGAGACAAAGAGGCTCCTGCAGAATCAAACAAGGAACCAGAGGAGACAAAATGCTCATTAAAGCAGTTTAAAACCTCAGCTCTATCATAAACTGGGACTGAATCCTTTAGAACAAATCGCGGAAAAGCCTGAGAACTTTTGTTTAGAGATAGAGACTTAATCACTTTCCAAAATTTCTGTGGATTATTAAGATTCTCAGTTGTAACAGACAAGTAGTACTCTGATTGAGCTTTTTTGATGAGGGAAGTGCATTTATTTCTTAGCTGCCAGAAAACAGACCAATCGGTGGCAGAATCACTTCTTCTGGCTTTGGCCCATGCCATGTTTCACTGATGGATAATGTCTGACAACTCTGGAGAGAACCAAGGATTTTCTCTTCCCTTCACTCTGATTTTCTTAATAGGAGCACGTTTGTTTATAATTTTCACCAAATTTCCCTTGAAGAAAGGCCAGGCTAATTCCACGTCTGGCAACAGACCTATGTGACCCCAGTTCACCAGAGATAAATCATGATGAAAAGCTTGTACATTAAATCTTTTTAGGATTCTCTTGCAAACAATGCGTGGATTGCATTTAGGGATTTTAGTATTCCTGCAAGCAGCAACAACACAGAGATCACTCAGATCATTGCAGAAGACACCCAATGATGAGAATTTGTGAGGAACATTTGTTAAAATTAAATCGATCAAAGTAGACTCGTCAGGATTTTTAAGATTTGGCCTTGTAGGCATGTTGACCAGCTGGGTAAGATTAGCAGAGTCACACAAGGATTTAAATTCATCAGACACAGAAGTTAACCAGTCCCAATTCATATCTCCAGCGATTAGAAGGTCATTATAATTTAATTTAGACAGAAGCTGCTTTAAAGATATTAATGCTTCTTTGGTTGCAGATGGAGGCCTACAACACCCACCGACAGTCGAGGAGAATGACTTGGCTATTTCCACATTAAGAGCTAAAAATTCCAGTTGCTTACAAATAGACTCTGACAAAACAATGGAAGTATAAAATCTTGCTTTAACATAAATGGCTGTGCCACCACCTTTCTTGGGCCTGTCGGAACAATAAACATTATAGCCAGGTATGTTAATGTCATCATCGGTGATAGGTTTGGTCAACCAAGTTTCAGAAATTATCACCACATGAATAAATTTTAAACCAGACATTGATTCAAACTCAGCAGGGGTCTGAACACAACGCAGCTCAGGTCCAGGGTTTGGTTGTACATTCCCAGATAAAAGTAAAAGTAGAACAATGATCAGACTGCGTTTTATGTTAGCTTTAGAGGCAGTCTTTTCATAAGATGAAGCCATGTGATGCCTTCTATCAAGTGACAGAGTAAGATCATATATAGCAAGAAAACTCTGAAGTTTAGGTAAACACCATGGAAGCCCTGACCACAAATGTAAGGCCCAGTTCAAATGAGTCAGTAATTGCTCAGGATTCCCGGCAGTAATAGAGCTTGTGCCCCCATGGCATGCATCCCACATGCTCACAACCGTGGCAGAGGAATTCACCCTGGAACTATCAACCAGTCCCAGGTCCCAGGCAGCCCACAAGCACAACAAAGTTCTAAAAAGGATCATCTTCAGTTTCCACATGTCAAGGTTATAAATTGAAAACAACGCAAACCTTGGTTGACTAGTAGCCAGCAGACTCCCAAGCTCCAGATGGATGCAGCAGGCCCAGGCCGGCCAGCCTCGCTCCACAGCAGGCCCAGGCCGGCCAGCCTCGCTCCACAGCAGGCCCAGGCCGGCCAGCCTCGCTCCACAGCAGGCCCAGGCTGGCCAGCCTCGCTCCACAGCAGGCCCAGACCGGCCAGCCTCGCTCCACAGCAGGCCGGCCAGCCTCGCTCCACAGCAGGCCCAGGCCGGCCAGCCTCGCTCCACAGCAGGCCCAGACCGGCCAGCCTCGCTCCACAGCAGGCCGGTCAGCCTCGCTCCACAGCAGGCCCAGACCGGCCAGCCTCGCTCCACAGCAGGCCCAGACCGGCCAGCCTCGCTCCACAGCAGGCCCAGGCCGGTCAGCCTCGCTCCACAGCAGACCGGTCAGCCTCCCTCCACAGCAGGCCCAGGCCGGCCAGCCTCGCTCCACAGCAGGCCCTGGCCGGTCAGCCTCGCTCCACAGCAGACCGGTCAGCCTCCCTCCACAGCAGGCCCAGACCGGCCAGCCTCGCTCCACAGCAGGCCCTGGCCGGTCAGCCTCGCTCCACAGCAGGCCCTGGCCGGTCAGCCTCGCTCCACAGCAGGCCCAGGCTGGTCAGCCTCGCTCCACAGCAGGCCCTGGCCGGTCAGCCTCGCTCCACAGCAGGCCGGTCAGCCTCGCTCCACAGCAGGCCCTGGCCGGTCAGCCTCGCTCCACAGCAGGCCCAGACCGGCTAGCCCTGCTCCAGATCGATGCAGCAGGCACAGGCTGGTCAGCCTCGCTCCAGGCCCAGGCTGGTTAGCCCAAGGTTCAGCAGATGAGGTAGTCCTTACAAGGTCCTTTTACTTCAATGAAAAGTCCACAATTTTCTAAAATATTATGATTTCATTAAAAAACGCAAACTGCAACATTTGAAAAACTTAAAATGCAGTAGAATCCATTTAAAACCTTCTTAAGCTCAGAATAGCTCTGAGCAGAAAACAAACATGCTGCCACCTTGCCGCCATCTTGGATTCAGATCTGATAAGTAATGCACAAGGCATAATAGCTTCTTTTTAAGATAATTATTATTGAAAAACAACTTAAAGTGCAATTTATAGGAATATCTCCTTCATTTAAAGCTATAGTGCATAACTTTAAACGTCTCTGAATGTCCGTTTTAGCCAAGCCACTAGTGGAGACGACAAAATGCAGATTAAGCCGATCGGCTCCTCTAACATGTCGCAGGATTTTTCAATATATATAATTCTTGCTTTGCTTGTCGACTGGCGACATTCCCGCGCTGGCGCGCAGGAAATTACACATTTTACGTCACAACAAGAAGGGAGGGGGAGGACGGGAGGCCTCACAGCAACGGGCAGAGCGAGGAGTCCTGAAGTGGATCCGACCACCAAGAGCCTGGACGGTCGGCAGAAGGACTGCTGGCCAAGAAGGACAGTGACCGACGGAGAAGGCAAACGAGGATTTGTTTTGGCGTGGCTTTTCCTCGGTGGAGAGCGTTGAAAGCAGGAATCGGGCTGAGGGCACAGATGTTGCCTTGCTGCTGTTGGATAAGTAAGTGACTTAGTTTATAATTATTTAAGTACTTTATTATTTTCTGTAAAGCAGGCGCCTTGTCTCCCGTTTGTAATAAGCTATTTGCGTTTCTGTGGAAAAAAACAAAACGATAATTTCCTCTTCGGAAGAGTCCGTCTTTTTTTCACCAGCTGTCCTTATTCACACAGAATAAAAACCGTTTCCGTTGATTCGCGCTGTGGAAACGCGAATCAGAGGGGGAGGGGGGGCACCGGGGCGTACGTCACGAGGAAGCGCCGGCTTTGTTGTCGTAAGAACGCAGAATTCCGCTAGAGGGCGACCGAAGTTACGCACTATAGCCTGTAGCGCACTATAGACTTTGGACAGCTTGGGGTAAAAGCTGTTTTTCAGTCTGTTGGTTCTGGCTCTCGGTGTCCTGTAGCGTCTGCCCGAGGGGAGGGGGGAGAACACAGAGTGTCCTGGTGGGAGGGGTCTCTGCTGATTCCCCTGGCCTTCCTCTGCAGTCTGCCGGTGTGCACATCACTGAGGGGGGGTAGTTTGGTCCCAGTCACCCGTTCTGCTGTGCAGGTCCTTCCTGTCCTCCGCAGTGCAGCAGCTGAACCACCGTGCAGCAGGAGGTCAGGAGGTCAGGAGGTCAGGAGGTCAGGAGGCTCTCCATGGTGGAGCGGCAGAAGTTTGTGAGCAGCTTCACGGGGAGGTGCGCCTGACGCAGCTTCCTGAGGAAGTCCAGTCTCTGTTGGGCCTCCCCCCCCGGGGTGAGATGTGGGTGGACCATGTGAAGTCTTCAGAGATGTGGACCCCAACGAACTTAAAGCTCTCCATTCTTTACCTCCTCCCCATCGATGTAGAGGACAGAGTGCTCGGTTCGCTTTGCTCTTCTAATGTCCACTATCATGTCCTTGGTCTTTCCAGTGTTGAGGCTCAGGTTGTTGTGACGACACCACCGTCGTAGACGCTGGACTTCCTCCCTGTAGGCTGATTCATCGCTGTCTCTGATCAGTCCTATGATGGTGGCGTCGTCTGCAAACTTAACGATGGTGTTGCTGGAGTGAACAGGAGAGCAGTTGTGTGTGAACAAGGAGTAGAGAAGGGGACTGAGGACACAGCCCTGAGGAGTGCCGGTGTTCAGGATGAGAGTGGAGGAGATGTGGTCTTATCCTGACATTCTGGGGTCTGTTACTGAGGAAATCCAGTATCCAGGACCACAGTGAGGAGCCGACCAGTTTGTTACACTAGATTAAAATATAATAATGAGCCAAAAATCAATTTAAAGTGCAACAGCAGCATAGAAAGGCTGGTTCAAAAGACCATTAATAAAATAAAACTGAAAGGTAAAGATAAGAAGACATCTTCCTTGAAACAAGGAGAATGAAAGAACCTGACCTGAACACACCGATAGCGTATAGCTTTAGCCGGTCGGACTGCGCAGGGAGAGGCTGCTAAATGCTGCCGTGTCGCTTCAAATGTGCGACATGCTGGATGTGTTTCCACTTATGGCTTTTTTCTGCCACAGCGCCGACACACCGTCGCGGTTTTGCCCGCTGACCTCTTTCCTTCGTTGTCATATTTGACAGGAAACCAAAATGCAGGGAGTGTCGCGGGGTGTTCAAGCTCCTCCTTTCTCCGCTCGCCACAAGCGGTGTGCGGACTGAGCACAACATTCTCTTTTCTTTTTTTGTTTTTAGAAATCGATCCACGGGTCACGTATGTGCCGAACCGATGACGTTGATCCGAACGGATCAATGATGATCCGTCGCCCCACTAATTTTCATGGAATTGATATTGATGGGACTGCCCATAAATTGACGCTGTATGCGGACGACATCTTGATATTTGCATCCAATCCTCAGGTATCTGTCCCCTCATTGCTAGACTTAATTAACCGTTTCTCCACATTTTCAGGGTACAAAGTTAATTTGGCGAAATCGGAAGCTCTTCCACTGACAGAGTTCTGTTCCCCTGCTCTGTTCCAATCAGGCTATTTTCTCTGGCCCAGACAGGGTTTGAAATATCTTGGCATTCTGTTCCCTCCTCATTTGGATGATCTCAGTAGGGGGAATTTTGAACCACTGATGCCAAAAATTTTAATAGATGTACAACGCTGGTCATCAGTGGCCTTCTCTCTGTGCGGTGAGGTTAATGTCCTGAGAATGAATGCTATCCCAGGACTCGACTCTCTGCTGCATTCTCTTCCCTTTGAGTTACTTCAAGAAATTTGATCTTATTTGCAAATATTTCATTTGGAGTGGTAAACATCCACGAAAGCATCTTGGTAACTTCAACAACCTGTAGAAAAAGGGGCTTTGGGCCTCCCAGAGCTAGTATTTTATGACTGTGCATACAGCTTGAGACACCTTGTGCACTGAGCATTGCCTCCAGAAAGGGCCCCACCATGGTTTTCCATAGAGCAGTGTGCAGCAGCCCCCCAACCTTTAATAAACCATCTATCAACTACGGTGAGGAAGGCTAATAAATTCCATCCAATCATATCTCATCTTCAGGGGGCGTGGAGGAAAAGTTCAGAGATGTCAGACATCGACCGTAGCTAAACGGTACATCAAGTATCTGGCTTAATCTGAAGGTGTGTATTGATAAGCTCCCTTCCTTGTGGAAAGAGTGGGCCGATAAAGGGATGGGCAGCTTGGGGGGATGGCACTAAATCTTTTCGGGACATATCACTACAATGTGGGTTGGGCAGAAATCATATTTGGAGGTATTTTCAGATTCGTCTTGCTCTGAAGGGGAGATTTGGATCATTATCAGGCCCCGCAATCAGCAGATCAAGTCAATACCATGTTTCAGATGATCGGGGAGGACGGGAGGCTCCGGGATGCTATCAGCTGTTAAGGCCCGTCCATGCTTCACATGTTCGCGTTTCCGCGTCCGCTTTGGAAGCTCCGCGCTCCACCGATGCGGACGCGCTTCCTCCCATGCTACATTTTGAGCTCAGCTGTGCGTCTCATGCCGGCGCGGTGATCCACGCAGCCTCGAGAAGCTTTTCCGGCTCTACAGACTGTTGATCTGCTCCTTTATTACGGATTATTTAGAGAAAATTAAGCACACACACTGTCAGTACATTATCTTTAAGTATTAAAGTTTATTTAGCCTTTTTTTTCTGTTTCTGAATCGCGGGGCGGCGCCGGAGCGATTAGTTACTTTTTCACTTCTGTCTGCAGACCTTCTCCTCCCTCCAGACAGTCTCTCTCTCTTTCCACCAGTTTTTCACTCTTTCGGTGTCTTTAGTTGAGCCATCAGGCTGGAGCTCCGTCTACTTTCACGTTTACCGTCATGTTTTGTTTGCTATGGCGCTCTGGCGCAGGCGCACACTTCCGCGACCTGCGCGCAATGCGCAACGCGGTCTCAATTTCTGGCTGCTGCGCGGACGTCTGCGGATCGTTCCGCGCGGACCCTAGCGGACAGGAATTCATGACGATTTTTACGTCACGCGGACCAACGCGCACCCACGCGGACATGTGAAGCTGGACGGGCCTTTATTCAGCATCAGTGCTAATAAGAATATGACCTCTGGGAAACGTGTTGGGGAAAGGGATTTAGGATTTTCTTTTCATGACCACGATGGTGAGAAAATATGCGCTAACGGCCGTACTTTACCCAGAGATCTCAGCGTGAGACTGATGCCATTCAGAATATTACACCGCTTCCACTGGACACCAAGCAGGTCACTCAGAGTGGGTTTATTAGATTCTTCTTTATGCTGGGAATGCAAACAACATGATGGTAGTCCAGTTCCTGTGCTGTGGAGACGTCGTCACATTGTCCAGGTAACGCGTCTGTTTTGATTTCTGTCCTGTGTTGTTCGTACTCGGACACTCTCGGGCATTGTTGAACTGACCCGATGCAATGAAGGAGTGGACAGACTGAAAGTGACGGATCTTGCTGAGACACTGGGAATCATTTGGAACCCCCTGGTGATGAATGGATGTCTGAGCTTGGAAAGGTTGCAGCATCATGAAAAAATGTCTTACAGGATGATTGGTACGCTGCATGGACAGAAATGGAGCGTTCTATCTCAGTCATCAGCTCAGGGGGAAAATGCAGAGGTACAAATACATCTGTGTGAAGCATGACACACACTCTGCGTATTATTCTTAAATCAGTTCACATGTCCTACGTTGTTTTTCTTTTCTTTCTTCTTTCTATTCGATTGTTCTTGTTTTCAAGCAGCAGTTATAGGGTTTGAGATAACGGTCTCTTTGGTGTCGTGGCAAAGGGTTAAATGTTTATACACTTGATTCAATGATATAAACCTATCAACGATGTTAAATGGAAAATAAAAAAGTCTCAAAGCGCTGGTTGAACTTGACGTTCAGGCCTCAACTCCTCCGAAGACATGAGCAGGTTTTGGGGAAGACGACACATTTACCACGAGAAATATACTGAAACACAAACATTACCTACCGAATGAACTAGAACAGCTGATCCCGGAGGTCGTCATGGTTACAGAGAACCAGCAACATGTTCCAACAAGTCAACAAACGAAGTGTAAACTAAGAACCAGAGGAGAGCTCGGCCTAAATGTGGATGAGACCGAGTTCCACTGAGCAAACCCCCTGAAGATCCGTCAGTTGGTCCAGACCAGACCCAGTCAGGTAGCCCCGCCCCCCATTAAGAACACCTTAAGGCTCCATACGAAGCTCACAATGGACCGGTTTCAGATGGACCATCCGATCTCTCTTCTGGACCTCAGGTCTAACAGACAGTCCTGAGCTGGAGATCCGGTTCTGTTGACGTTTCATTTGGAACTGAAGTCTGTGGATCCAGAGTGTTTCTGGAACCTGGACCCTCTGTGGAACCAGAGCCTCTGTGGAACCCGGACCCTCTGTGGAACCAGAGCCTCTGTGGAACCAGAGCCTCTGTGGAACCCGGACCCTCTGTGGAACCCGGACCCTCTGTGGAACCAGAGCCTCTGTGGAACCCGGACCCTCTATGGAACCAGAGCCTCTGTGGAGCCAGGACCCTCTGTGGAACCTGGACCCTCTGAGCCAGGATCCACTGTGGACCCCCTGTGGAACCAGATCCTCTGTGGATCCAGACCCTCTGAGCCAGGATCCTCTGTGGACCCCCTGTGGAACCAGATCCTCTGTGGATCCGGACCCTCTGAGCCAGGATCCTCTGTGGACCCCCTGTGGAACCAGATCCTCTGTGGATCCGGACCCTCTGAGCCAGGATCCTCTGTGGACCCCCTGTGGAACCAGATCCTCTGTGGATCCGGACCCTCTCTGGTCCAGGCCCTGGTGACTGCTGGGATGCTGATGGTTTTGGACACTCCAGGGTTTCCCATGTGGAGCCAGAGGCTTGGTCCGTCTTCACCCGGTCTCTGAATGAGCCCAATCAGCTGCACACACTGCCCCCTGCTGCTCTGGAGGACTGCCAGGAGCGGGGTGGTTCGGCTCCTGTCTTTCTGGTTCTCATATTGAAGGTTTTGGAACAGGTAAAGTCCTTGTGGGGCATGTAGACCAGGGGAAGGGCCTGGCTGGGCCCTGGGAGGCCAGCTGAGGCCGGACTCGTCTCCACACAGCGTCCATTCTTCAGCGGGGGACAGGGCGCCTTTGTTCCCACGCCGCCGCTCTGGGAGAACGTGTGGCGCTCTCCGCTCGCTCTGTTCGGTTCTGCAGTGGAACACGGCGCCAGAGGACAAACATCTGAGTCACTCCGGAGGCGGCTGTTCTGTTGTCGCTCGGTTCCACGTGTTTTCCATCGATCATCAGTTTGAACGACATGGAGGGACAAAGACCAGCTGTTTTCTGCTGGAGTCAATCCAGTAAAAAACCCAAAACATGAGCAAAGATCTGACTGTAGCTCACTGCGGTGGTCTGCTTTGGAGAGCTTGCAGCTAGAAGCAGCAGGTTGATGCAGAGTTTGGTTGTGGATCTTTCAGCTGGAGCCGAGCCGTCTCGCTCCGGGGGTTTCAGCTTTACTCCCAACTCAGCAATTCAGAGGTGTTTTCCTGATCTTGGTGAAAAATGAAGGATTAACTCCTCTCCGACGCCGCGGGCTGTGCAGCGTTCTGATTGGACGGTGCGACCCTGACAGTGACGTCTCCAGGAAGTAAGCGGGTCCACCAGAGGGGACGTTCAGACGGTCCTCCTCAGTGGAGACGGATACAGAACGCCGCAGCAGGTCTCTGAGGGACTGACCAAGTCCCGGTCTGGGCCGTGATGAGGGGACAGACGGGGATCTCCTCCCCCGGGGAAATTCACAAAGTGGTCACGGTAAGCCGTAGGTCCGGTCCAGGGCCTGATTCAGCGCCGGTCTTGTTGCAGGTGTGTACATCCTGATTGCAGCCGGAGCTCTGATGATGGTGGTGGGCTTCCTGGGCTGCTGCGGCGCCATCAAGGAGTCGCCGTGCATGCTGGGACTGGTGAGTCGTCCTCTAGTCATGTCCAGGATTCAGCTTCCCTGCTCCTTCCTAAAAGTTTACTGTAGTTGATGGCAAACCCCTCTGAGCCCCGACCCCAGGGGGGGACAGGGGGGTCTGGGGACAGGGGGTCTGGGGGCAGAGGGTCTGGGGGCAGAGGGTCTGGGGACAGAGGGTCTGGGGACAGAGGGTCTGGGAGACGGGGAGGTCTGGGAGACAGGGGGTCTGGGAGACAGGGGGTCTGGGGACAGGGGGTCTGGGAGATAGGAGGTCTGGGAGACAGGGGGTCTGGGAGACAGGGGGTCTGGGAGACAGGGGGTCTGGGAGACAGGGGGTCTGGGGACAGGGGGTCTGGGAGATAGGAGGTCTGGGAGACAGGGGGTCTGGGAGACAGGGGGTCTGGGAGACAGGGGTCTGGGAGATAGGAGGTCTGGGAGACAGGGGGTCTGGGAGACAGGGGGTCTGGGAGACAAGGAAGTCTGGGAGACAGGAGGTCTGGGAGACAGGGGGTCTGGGAGACAAGGAAGTCTCAGGACAGGGATGCCTGGATGTCCCTGCTTGGACTGCTGGCCATGGGACCTGGTCCAGAATTTGGACCGTCCTGACTCTGGACTCTGCTTCCTGCTGCAGTTCTTCCTCTTCTTGCTCCTCATCTTCGCCGTGGAAGTGGCTGCTGGGATCTGGGGCCTGTCCAACAGGGACCGGGTACGCCACGACACACACTGTCCGACCCCAAGACACACCCACACAGAGACACACACACACACACACAGTCTGACTCTGTCTCTGTGTCTCTGTCTCTGTCCGTCCTCAGGTGGTGGAGGACGTCACTGAGTTCTACAAGCAGACTTACGCCAACTACAAGGACACCAGACAGGAAGCTCTGAAGGAGACTCTTCGACTCATCCACTTTGGGGTGAACCGCCCCTCCACACACACACACACACACACACACACACACACACACACCAGTCTTCAGTTTTCCATCAATTCACACACTCTTTCTGTGTAGTTGGACTGCTGTGGTCCTACGGGGACGGTGATCGACGCCGCCAGAGACATCTGTCCCAAGCAGGAAGGGCTGGAGGCGCTCATCACCACGGTGTGTGGTGTGTGTGGTGTGTGTGTGTGTGTGGTGTGTGGTGGTGTGTGTGTGTGGGTGTGTGTGTGTGTGTGTGTGTGTGTGTGTGTGTGTGTGTGTGTGTGTGTTGTGTGCGGTGGTGTGTGCGGTGGTGTGTGCGGTGGTGTGTGCGGTGGTGTGTGTGGTGGTGTGTGTGGTGTGTGTTGTGTGGGGTGTGTGTGTGGTGTTGTGTGTGGTGGTGTGTGTGTGTGTGTGTGTGTGTGTGCTGGTCTGACGGCCTGTCCTCCTGCAGAGCTGCCCCGCCGCCATCGACGAGATGTTCAACAACAAGCTGCACATCCTGGGCGGCGTTGGGATCGGCATCGGGGCCATCATGGTGGGTCTGCAGGACCCGGACCAGGAGGTCCAGCACTGAGAACGGGGGGCTTCAGGGTTCTGGTGGAAGGACGCGGTTTGATGCTCTGCACGGTTCTGGTCTCTCACCAGTCAGTCTGCACTGGTCCTGGATAGTCTGTCTACAGTACTGGGGGGAGGGGGTGGAGGGGGGGGGGTTGATGGGGGGAGGGGGGGGGGGGGTGGTTTGATGGGGGGAGGAGGGTGGTTTGATGGGGGGGAGGGGGGGGAGGGGTGGTTTGATGGGGGGGGTGGTTTGATGGGGGGGAGGGGGGTGGTTTGATGGGGGGGGTGGTTTGATGGGGGGAGGGGGGTGGTTTGATGGGGGGGTGGTTTGATGGGGGGAGGGGGGGTGGGGGGGTGGGGGGGTGGTTTGATGGGGGGGTGGTTTGATGGGGGAGGGGGGGGTGGTTTGATGGGGGGGGTGGTTTGATGGGGGGAGGGGGGGTGATTTCCTGACAGTACAGATTAATCTTAACAAATGAAAGCATCAGACTTGTGGATTTTGAAGAAACGGGGTTTGAGAGCTGCTAATGAACCAGATTCTCCCTGTGGTGGTTCCAGTTCACCTGTCTTGGTGACCGGTGTGGACCGGTGTGGACCGGTATAGGGTGCCACACGGTGGTGCAGTGGTTAGCTCTTGTGCCTCACGGCAAGAAGTTCCTGGGTTCAAATCCCGGCCGGGGCTCAGGCCTTTCTGTGTGGAGTTTGCATGTTCTCCCCGTGTGTGCGTGGGGTCCCTCCGGGTTCTCCGGCTTCCTCCCACAGTCCAAAAACATGCATGTCAGGTTAATTGGTCACCCTAAATCGCCCCGAGGTGTGAATGGGTGAATGGTTGTCTGTATGTACGAGGGTGAACCCAGATGAAACTGGAATGTGGTCATAAAAGACGAATAAGAATGAGGTCATCCTCCGACATATCTGTGAAAAATCCGAGCTCCCAGAGTGACACTGCCGTCTGTAACGTTACTATTTATAGTACCAGAGTGCCCCCCCTCTGCCATTTCTCCACAATGGCGACAGTTAGTGGAAAGCCAGAGCAGCGCCCGAACATTAAATTCTGCGTTTTGCTGGAAGCAAAACACTCAGCTTGTTGCAGCAAGCCTACAAGGATGATGGTCCGGGGAAGACTCGGGTCCATGAGTGGTCCGGGGTTTGAGAAGGGCCAGATGTCCATTGAGGATCAGCCCACATCAGGACGACCCTCCACCTCCCGCGCAGCCCAAATCGTCGGGGAAATTGAAGCGGCTGTGATGGCGGATCGAGGCCGGGGCGTTGGAGAGGTGGCTGGTCTGACGGGGGTCTCCTGGGATCCCTGCCAGAGGATCATAAGCCAGGATTCGGGGCCGCACCGGGTCTCTGCCAAAATGGTGGCACACGGCGCTGCGACTTTTTCTTGTTCCCCAAGTTAGAGATGGAGCTGAGGGGGCGGCGGTTTGCAGACGTAGAGGAGCTGCAAAAAAAAGTGCAGCAGGCCCTTAAAGGCACAATTACGCACGAGTTTGCCGACACATTTGTGAAGTGGGAAACACGGCTGGAGCGCTGCATTAATGCGAATGGAGATTATTTCGAAGGCGATGGTGGTGTTTTATTTTGAAATGTAAGAAATAAAAAGTTACAACCAAAGTCCGGTTAGCCCTGCGACAGACTGGCGACCTCTCCAGGGTGACCCCGCCTTCGCCCACAGCAGCCGGGATCGGCTCCAGCCACCCGCGACCCTGAAACGGAGAAGCGGTAGAAAATGAATGAATGAATGATTTGTATTGACCGGTATTGACTGGATATTGACCGGTATTGACTGGATATTGACCAGTATTGACTGGTATTGACCAGTATTGACTGGATATTGACCAGTATTGACTGGATATTGACCGGTATTGACTGGATATTGACCGGTATTGACTGGATATTGACCAGTATTGACTGGTATTGACCAGTATTGACTGGATATTGACCAGTATTGACTGGATATTGACCGGTATTGACTGGATATTGACCGGTATTGACTGGTATTGACCAGTATTGACTGGTATTGACCGGTATTGACTGGATATTGACCAGTATTGACCGATATTGACTGGATATTGACCGGTATTGACCAGTATTGACCGGTATTGACTGGATATTGACCAGTATTGACTGGTATTGACCGGTATTGACCGGATATTGACTGGATATTGACCGGTATTGACTGGTATTGACCGGTATTGACTGGGTATTGACCGGTATTGACCGGTATTGACTGGTATTGACCAGTATTGACTGGATATTGACCGGTATTGACCGGTATTGACTGGTATTGACCAGTATTGACTGGATATTGACCGGTATTGACCGGTATTGACTGGATATTGACCGGTATTGACTGGTATTGACTGGATATTGACCGGTATTGACTGGTATTGACTGGTATTGACCGGTATTGACTGGATATTGACCGGTATTGATCGGTACGGACCGGTATTGATCGGTGTGGACTGGTACGGACCGGTATTGATCGGGGCTTCCCGTCCTCTGTTCACAGATCTTCGGGATGATCTTCAGCATGATGCTCTGCTGTGCCATTAAGAGGTCCAGGGACTTTGTGTGAAGCCTGGCGTTGACCTTTAACCTGCAGCTTTAGACTTGACGGCGCGGTCCCCGCCCGCTCGGATCCACGCTGGACGGCCCGGCCGGCCTGTGAGAGCGTGACTTTCTCCGAGCGGTTCCTCCACCTAACCTGTCCCCCGGGCTCCACCCCCTGCAGACGGTTCCCCCTGAAGAGAACTCCACTCACAAGCTTCCTCCTCCGTCCGGCCCCAAGCTTCCCCGTCTGAAACCCCACTGTGCCCCGAGCTGCAGGACACGGGAGACCCTGACCCTGGCCCCTGACCCTCTGACACTGACCCCTGACCCACTGACCCTGACCCCCTGACTCTGACCCTGACCCTGACCATGACCCCCTGACTCTGACCCTGACCCCCTGACTCTGACCCCTGACCCTGACCATGACCCCTGACTCCGACCATGACCCTGACTCTGACCCTGACCATGACCCCCTGACTCTGACCCTGACCCCCTGACCCTGACCATGACCCCCTGACTCTGACCCTGACCCTGACCCCCTGACTCCGACCATGACCCCCTGACTCTGACCCTGACCCCCTGACCATGACCCTGACCCCCTGACTCTGACCCTGACCCTGACCATGACCCCCTGACTCTGACCCTGACCCCCTGACCCTGACCATGACCCCCTGACTCCGACCATGACCCTGACCCCCTGACTCTGACCCTGACCCTGACCCTGACCATGACCCCCTGACTCTGACCCTGACCCCCTGACCCTGACTCTGACCCTGACCCTGACCATGACCCCCTGACTCTGACCCCCTGACCCTGACCATGACCCCCTGACTCTGACCCCCTGACTCTGACCCTGACCCCCTGACTCTGACCCCCTGACCCTGACCATGACCCCCTGACTCCGACCATGACCCTGACTCTGACCCTGACCCTGACCATGACCCCCTGACTCTGACCCTGACCCCCTGACCCTGACCATGACCCCCTGACTCTGACCCTGACCCTGACCCCCTGACTCCGACCATGACCCCCTGACTCTGACCCTGACCCCCTGACCCTGACCATGACCCCCTGACTCTGACCCCCTGACCCTGACCATGACCCCCTGACTCTGACCCTGACCCTGACCCCCTGACTCCGACCATGACCCCCTGACTCTGACCCTGACCCCCTGACCCTGACCATGACCCCCTGACTCTGACCCCCTGACCCTGACCATGACCCCCTGACTCTGACCCTGACCCCCTGACTCTGACCCCCTGACCCTGACCATGACCCCCTGACTCCGACCATGACCCTGACTCTGACCCTGACCCTGACCATGACCCCCTGACTCTGACCCTGACCCCCTGACTCTGACCATGACCCCCTGACTCTGACCCTGACCCCCTGACTCCGACCATGACCCCCTGACTCTGACCCTGACCCCCTGACCCTGACCATGACCCCCTGACTCCGACCATGACCCTGACCCCCTGACTCTGACCCTGACCCTGACCCTGACCATGACCCCCTGACTCTGACCCTGACCCTGACCCTGACCATGACCCCCTGACTCTGACCCTGACCCTGACCCCCTGACTCCGACCATGACCCTGACCCTCTGACCCTGGCCCCTGACCCACTGACCCTGACCCTGATCATGACCCCCTGACTCTGACCCCCTGACCCTGACCATGACCCCCTGACTCTGACCCTGACCCTGACCATGACCCCCTGACTCTGACCCTGACCCCCTGACCCTGACCATGACCCCCTGACTCCGACCATGACCCTGACCCCCTGACTCTGACCCTGACCCTGACCCTGACCATGACCCCCTGACTCTGACCCTGACCCCCTGACCCTGACCATGACCCCCTGACTCTGACCCTGACCCTGACCCCCTGACTCCGACCATGACCCTGACCCTCTGACCCTGGCCCCTGACCCACTGACCCTGACCCTGATCATGACCCCCTGACTCTGACCCCCTGACCCTGACCATGACCCCCTGACTCTGACCTGATGACCCTAACCATGACCCCCTGACTCTGACCCCCTGACCCTGACCCCCTGACTCTGACCCTGAACCCCTGACTCTGACCCCCTGACCCTGACCCTGACCCCCTGACCCTGACCATGACCCCCTGACCCTGACCATGACCCTGACCATGACCCCCTGACCCCTGACCCCTGACCCTGTTGGCACTCCAGTGTTCTGAGAACAGAGACGCCCTCTTCAGCTCGTTTTCCTCCAGAGTGTGAAGCTAACTGGACGCTACATTAAAACAAGAATTTTCTTTTTTTTTTTTTTTTGGGGGGGGTTGCAGATATTGAGACAAATGCAGTTGAAATGTGTTTCAGAAACCAAATAAACTAATAAAGAGTGATTTTTGTCAGTTTTATGCCTTGCATTCTTCACCAATCTGGATTCATCTTCACTTTAAAACACGGCTCAGCTGTCCTCGGTTTACTGAAATCAAAGCAAACAAACACATTCATCCAATCTGAACAACTTTTTTTAATGTCAAATTGCCACATAATCCAACAGGAAGGAGACAAAGAGTTTTGTCACCATCTTTTCCAGTTTCATCATGAAAAGTGAAATGCTTCCAAACACTAGCTTTAGTCCTGGTGATTGAACTTCAGGCTCAGCTGGAACCGATAAAACCAAATGAAAAACTCACAAAATGTGAAAGGAAATCCGGCACAAGCAGGCAGAAACCTTCCCATCCTCTTCATTCTCCTCTTTAAAAACATGGAAGCAAAATGGTATATCTGGAGGCAACTGATACGGAGTTGCAGGAGTCCATCCATCCATCCATCCACCTTCCACCGCTTATCCGGGGCCGGGTCGCGGGGGCAGCAGTCTCAGCAGGGATGCCCAGACTTCCTGTCCCCAGACTCTTCCTCCAGCTCCTCTGGGAGGATCCCAAGGCGTTCCCAGGCCAGCCGAGAGACATGGTCTCTCCAGCGTGTCCTGGGTCTTCCCCGGGGTGTCCTCCCGGTGGGACATGCCCGGAACACCTCCCCAGGGAGGCGTCCTAAAGAGGAGCCCAAGTCTCCTCAGCTGGTTCCTCTCGATGTGGAGGAGTAGCGGCTCTACTCCGAGCTCCTCCCTGGTGACTGAGCTCCTCCCCCTGTCTCTAATAACCCTTTCCCACTGGCCAAAAAACCTGTTAAAACCCGCTAACTATCGCCTCCTCATGGCAGTGGGAAAGCGTATAACCGGGTCGAAATCTCGGGTCGTTCGACCCTGCAATCGACCCGGTAATTTACCGGGTTACTTTGTCCTGGCATTTTAGTGGGAGGGACACATCCTGGAACTTACATGATGACGTCAACGCAGCGCGGCTACGTTAGCGTGCTAGTTGTTGTTTCTGGACACAGCGTGAGATTTCCTTCAAGATAGAGAGACCAGAGAGCTTCTCCTGATCCGTCTACAGGTAGCAGGGACTGTGTTCCGCTGCATTGTTTACTTTCGTTTTGCTCCGTTGCGCTGATGATGTCATCAACGTGGGACATCATCGGTGCGGGAAAACGCAGCATCGCGGCTAGCCAGCAGGCGGCTACACGCTGGTCTGCATGCAGTGGGAAAGGAGTCTTAAAAAAAACAAAACAAAAAAAAAAGCCGATCGTTAGCGGGTCGCAGACACGGGTCGACCCACTAGTTGCAGTGGGAAAGCGGTATAAGGGAGTCCAGCCCCCCTGCGGAGGAAGCTCATTTCAGCCGCTTTGTAACGACCACGGAGGTCCCTGCATGTTTCACCCGGCAGGGGTGATGAAACATTTCCCGTGCTGTCGTTCTAATATGCTAAACTTGGGTCACTGTGGCTATTTATCTGGGGCACAGTTTTGTGTTTGGAAACCAAGGCAGACATAATTATCTGGACATTGGTGCCGGGGCGGGGCTTGTCTATTTAAGGGAAAGCAGCGCACCTGCAAGGGGGGAGAGTGACGTCACACGCCGTCCTGGAGGGAAACTCACCTGCCGGAGGAGCGAGGCCGTGGAGCGTTTACCCGGAGGAACTGCCACAAAGGGATTTTCACCTTGTGCTTTCGGGATTTACAATTGCTTGCCTCGGAGCCACCGGGCTGGAGAGGAGGAGCATCGGGGACGAGAGGTCTCTGGATTTGGCCGGGGCGTGAGTAATTATCGGCCGCCGGCCTCCCAGTCGGTCCCCTTGCAGGGACGTGCGCCTCAAACTTTGGGAACTTTGGGCAATAAAAGACAGGACTTTGTGGGCCCTTGTGTTCATTTTTGGGCGTTGTGCGGCGTTTTCTGTTTAATTCATTAGGAGGAGCGCTCGAGCGTCGAGTTGCTTGATTTCTGTTGGGAGGGGGTTTCCAGAATAAATGCGAGTTTTTTGTTACCAATCTTAAGTTTGTCTTCTGCCTATTCATCACCCCTGCTGGTTGTTGTTTTCCGCCTGTGACCTCTTTATGCGTGTGGCAAGATCGTCCTGGAATCAACGAGCGAATTGTTACAGCTTGTATCCGGGAACTTGTCCTTTCGGTCATGACCCAAAGCTCATGACCACAGGTGAGGGTGGGAACGTAGACTGACCGGTAAATCCAGAGCTTCGCCTTTCGGCTCAGCTCCCTCTTCACCACAACGGACCGATACAACGACTGATCACTGCGGCCGCTGCACCGATCCGCCTGTCAGTCTCACCTCCATCCGTCCCCCACTGTGAACAAGACCCCAAGATACTGAAACTCCTCCACTTGGACCAGAGTCTCTCCACCGACCTGGAGAGGACAGGCCACCTTCTTCCGGTCGAGGACCATGGCCTTGGATTTGGAGGTGCTGATCCTCATTCCTGTCGCTTCACACTCGGCTGCGAACCGCCCCAGTGCATGATGGTCCGGGTTCGATGAAGCCAACAGGACAACATCATCTGCAAAAAGCAGAGATGAAATCCTGTGGTTCCCGAACCGGACCCCCTCTGGCTCCTGGCTGCACCTAGAAATTCTGTCCATAAAGATTATGAACAGAACCGGTGACAAAGGGCAGCCCTGCCGGAATCCAACATGCACCGGGAACAGGTCCGACTTACTGCCGGCAATGTGGACCAGACTCCTACTCTGGTCCTACAGAGACCGGACGGCCCTTAACAAGGGGCCCCGGACTCCGTATTCCCGGAGCCCCCCCACAAGACACCATGAGGGACGCGGTCGAACGCCTTCTCCAAGTCCACAAAACACATGTGGTCTGGTTGGGCGATTTCCCACGAACCCTCGAGCCCCTATGGAGGGTGTAGAGCTGGTCCACTGTTCCACTACCAGGATGAAAACCGCATTGTTCCTCCTGGATCCGAGGTTCGGCTATCGGTCGAATCCTCCTCTCCAGTACCCTGGAATAGACTTTCCCGGGGAGGCTGAGGAGTGTAATCCCCCTATAGTTGGAGCACACCCTCCGGTCCCCCTTTTTAAACACGGGAACCACCACCCCGGTCTGCCAATCCAGAGGTTCTGTCCCCGACCGCCACGCGATGTTACAGGGACGTGTCAACCAAGACAGTCCCTGCACATCCAGAGACTTAAGCCCAATCCCAATCCTCTGCTTAATCCTCGCTCCTCAACCTTGATCCTCAATCTCAAATGAAGTGCCTCCTAAAAACAAGTGTTCAGGAATGTAAAGTCACTTGGAAATGGGACAACCCTTAAAAACAGTTACACCCTTGGACCACAGGGGGCAGCACTGCGCAAGAGGGTAGAAGAAACCCTGAAGTGGAAGAGCAGCAGGAATAATTCTGGTCAGTGATCAATAACAACGCCCTTTGTAACTGTAAGTAACGCGCCCTGCTTTAGAAATGTTTAACATGTTGCTGTGTGACCTGGTTAATAAATGCATTCAAATGAATTTTCTTGATTTCTTTCTAACAGCCTTTGTAAATATTGTCTGTGATAGAAACTTAATACACTTACTCCCAAAGTAATATACAAAGTTTTTTATTAATAAAATAACAGCAAAACGAACTATTTAACAAGCATTCTGGGTTATCCTTACCTCCAAGGGAGGTCTGTAGAATCTTAAAATTAAGGGAGATAACGCTCCTGAGCCTCGCTCCTTTCCTCAACCTGTTTAGGAACGGGACGACACTGAACTTCACGGGAGCATTTTGAGGAGTGAGGAGTAAGACTGAGGATTAAGCAGAGAATTGGGATTCGCCCTTAAGATACTCGGGGCGAATGTCGTCCACCCCCGGTGCCTTGCCACCGAGGAGCTTACCAACCACCTCAGTGACTTCAGCTTGGGTGATGGACGAGTCCATCTCTGAGACCTCAGTCCTCCTCTGAGACCTCAGGCCTCCTCTGAGACCTCAGTCCTCCTCTGAGACCTCAGTCCTCCTCTGAGACCTCAGTCCACCTCTGAGACCTCAGTCCACCTCTGAGACCTCAGTCCATCTCTGAGACCTCAGTCCTCCTCTGAGACCTCAGGCCTCCTCTGAGACCTCAGTCCACCTCTGAGACCTCAGTCCTCCTCTGAGACCTCAGTCCTCCTCTGAGACCTCAGTCCTCCTCTGAGACCTCAGTCCACCTCTGAGACCTCAGTCCTCCTCTGAGACCTCAGTCCACCTCTGAGACCTCAGCCTCTGCTTCCTCCAGGAAGACATGGCGAGGGGATTGAGGAGGTCCTCGAAGTCTTCCTTCCACCGTCCAACAATGTCCCCAGTTGAGGTCAGCAGCTCCTCCTCCACTGTAAACAGTGTTAGTGGAGACCTGCTTTCCCCTCCTGAGGCGCCGGACGGTTTGCCAGAATTTCTTCGAGGCCGACCGATAGTCCTCCTCCATGGCCTCTGAACTCCTCCAGACCCAGTTTTTGCCTCCAGAGCCACTCGGGCTGCAGTTCGCTTGGCCTGCCGGTTCCTGTCAGCTGCTTCTGGAGTCCCATGAGCCACCAGGGCTCGATAGGACTCCTTCTTCAGCTGGACGGCAGCCCTTACTTCCTGTCTCCACCACCGGGTTCGGGGGTTGGCGCCACAACAGGCACCGGAGACCTGGAGACCACAGCTCCAGGCAGCTGCTTGGACAATGGAGGTGGAGAACATGGAGAACATGGAGAACATGGTCCACTGGGACTCCATGTCCCCAGCCTCCCTCGGGACCTGAGAGAAGCTCTCCCGGAGGTGGGAGTTGAAAGCCCTGCTGACAGAGGGTTCCACCAGACCTTCCCAGCAGACCCTCACAACACGTTTGGGTCTGCCAAGTCTGTCCGGTTTCCTCCTCCGCCAGAGAATCCAACTCACCACCAGGTGGAGATCGGTCCACAGCTCTGCTCCTCTCTTCACCCGAGTGTCCAAAACACGAGGTCAGAGGTCAGATGACACGACAACAAAGTCGATCATCGACCTCCGACCTAGGGTGTCCTGGTGCCAGGTGGTCTTATGGACCCCCCTGTGCTGGAACATGGTGTTTGTTATGGACACACTGTGACTAGCACAGAAGTCCAGTAACAGAACACCACTTGGGTTCAGATCGGGGAGGCCGTGCGATCCAGTCACCCCCTTCCAGGTCTCACTGTTGCTGTCCACGTGGGCGTTGAAGTCCCCCAGTAGAACCATGGAGCCCCCAGTCGGAGCACTGTCCAGCACCCCTCCCAGGGACTCCAAGAAGGCCGGGTACTCTGACTGCTGTTCGGCCCATAAGCCGAGACCACAGTGAGGCACCTATCCCCGACCCGGAGGACCAGGGACCAGACCCTCTGGTTCACTGGGGTGAACTCCAGCACCTGGCGCTGAGCTGTGGGGCCATAAGCAAACCCAGGCTGTGTGGAGGTGAGCCCGACTATATCTAGCCGGTATCTCTCAACCTCCCTCACAAGCTCGGGCTCCTTCCCCACCAACGAGGTGACATTCCATGTCCCTAGAGCCAGTCTCTGTGTCTGAGGATCGGGTCGCCGGGCACCCTGCCGTCGGCTGCCACCCGATCCACACTGCACCCTACGGTTCCCTCGTGGGTGGAGGGTCCACCGGAGGAGCTGCAGGAGTGCCATAGTAAAATAAGTGTTAAAACGAGGAGAAACGTGTAAAAATAAACCAGAGAAAATGTATTCTGTCTCAGCTTTCCCTTTGGGTTTTCTTTTGGTCAACGCTTTTTCCTTTGCTCCATGAACTCATGGCTCAGACCGGAATACAGACTCAGCAGTAGAAATGTAAAATTGAAATCTTTAGTTTCTTCCCTTTTCACGCTGACACAAACTATTTCTGCCTGTCTGCAGGAAAAAATAAAATACTGTGGTTTTGTCTTATTTAGACCACAAAACAAACCACCATCAGACCTGAAACGCTGCTTTGCTGTTAAAACGAGGAGGAGAAGATGAAGAGCAGAACTCGGTCTGCTGTCAGACATCTGGAACAAGAGACTCTTTAAAGCTCTTCCTGTTAAACATGGCGGTTCAGATACGTTTGACATTCCTGGAGTTTCACAGACACGAATGTTTAGCTTCACTGTCTCATTTTATCGTCTGTGGAATGACTTCAGTCAACGCTGTGAATGTGTCTTTGAACGCCTCACATGCTAATGTCCCAGCTGCCTGGAGCGTCTCCTCGGTGGACAGACCCAGAGACAGAGGCAGCTGTTACGCCGCGTTTTTAACTCATTCCACATTACTTTCATGAGCTTCGTGTTCCCCATGGAAGGATTAAATCTGCTCTGCTGTCAGTAGCTGGCTTCAGACACTGGTCTGGTCCTCCAGGATGTGGTCTGCTGGTCCTCCGAACAGGCCCCTCAGGAAGACAGTCCAGTCTGCTCACTGGACAGCTGCTGGGCTCCAGGCTCCTGGAGGACACCCCAGCGACCCCCTGAAGGATTAAAGCAGATTAACACTGTAGATTACCAGGTTAGCCCTGTACATTACCAGATTAACACAGTAGATTACCACGTTAACACTGTAGGCTCGCAGATTAACACAGTAGATTACCACGTTAACTCTGTCGGTTATCAGATTAACACAGTAGATTACCATGTTAACTCTGTAGGTTATCAGATTAACACAGTAGATTACCACATTAACACTGTAGGCTCGCAGATTAACACAGTAGATTACCACGTTAACTCTGTAGGTTATCAGATTAACACAGTAGATTACCATGTTAACTCTGTAGGTTATCAGATTAACACAGTAGATTACCATGTTAACTCTGTAGGTTATCAGATTAACACAGTAGATTACCACGTTAACTCTGTAGGTTATCAGATTAACACAGTAGATTACCACATTAACACTGTAGGCTCGCAGATTAACACAGTAGATTACCACGTTAACTCTGTAGGTTATCAGATTAACACAGTAGATTACCATGTTAACTCTGTAGGTTATCAGATTAACACAGTAGATTACCATGTTAACTCTGTAGGTTATCAGATTAACACAGTAGATTACCACGGTAACTCTGTAGGTTATCAGATTAACACAGTAGATTACCATGTTAACTCTGTAGGTTATCAGATTAACACAGTAGATTACCATGTTAACTCTGTAGGTTATCAGATTAACACAGTAGATTACCACGTTAACTCTGTAGGTTATCAGATTAACACAGTAGATTACCACATTAACACTGTAGGCTCGCAGATTAACACAGTAGATTACCACGTTAACTCTGTAGGTTATCAGATTAACACAGTAGATTACCATGTTAACTCTGTAGGTTATCAGATTAACACAGTAGATTACCACGTTAACACTGTAGGCTCGCAGATTAACACAGTAGATTACCACGTTAACTCTGTCGGTTATCAGATTAACACAGTAGATTACCATGTTAACTCTGTAGGTTATCAGATTAACACAGTAGATTACCACGTTAACTCTGTCGGTTATCAGATTAACACAGTAGATTACCATGTTAACTCTGTAGGTTATCAGATTAACACAGTAGATTACCATGTTAACTCTGTAGGTTATCAGATTAACACAGTAGATTACCACGTTAACTCTGTAGGTTATCAGATTAACACAGTAGATTACCACATTAACACTGTAGGCTCGCAGATTAACACAGTAGATTACCACGTTAACTCTGTAGGTTATCAGATTAACACAGTAGATTACCATGTTAACTCTGTAGGTTATCAGATTAACACAGTAGATTACCACATTAACTCTGTAGGTTATCAGATTAACACAGTAGATTACCATGTTAACTCTGTAGGTTATCAGATTAACACAGTAGATTACCATGTTAACTCTGTAGGTTATCAGATTAACACAGTAGATTACCACGTTAACTCTGTAGGTTATCAGATTAACACAGTAGATTACCACATTAACTCTGTAGGTTATCAGATTAACACAGTAGATTACCACGTTAACTCTGTAGGTTAACAGATTAACACAGTAGATTACCACGTTGACTCTGTAGGTTATCAGATTAACAGTAGATTACCACATTAACTCTGTAGGTTATCAGATTAACACAGTAGATTACCACGTTAACTCTGTAGGTTATCAGATTAACACAGTAGATTACCACATTAACTCTGTAGGTTATCAGATTAACACAGTAGATTACCACGTTAACACTGTAGGCTCGCAGATTAACACAGTAGATTACCACGTTAACTCTGTAGGCTCGCAGATTAACAGTAGATTACCACGTTAACTCTGTAGGTTATCAGATTAACACAGTAGATTACCACGTTAACTCTGTAGGTTATCAGATTAACACAGTAGATTACCATGTTAACTCTGTAGGTTATCAGATTAACACAGTAGATTACCACGTTAACACTGTAGATTTGTAGATTACAAGATTAACACTCTAAATCCATTTGGTTGCCCTGAGCAGGAATCACATGGAACTCGGAACTGATAGAAATGGAACCAAAGAACTAAACATAGTCGATTTATTGGTAACTGAGTAGTTTTTGTTTACCTGTGTTGTCGTGTTGTTTCTCCTCTCATACATGTGTCGTCCTGTTTATGTCAAACATTTGGGAACACTGAGAGGATTTTGTGCCTCAGATTGACTCTTCTTGTTTCGCCTGTTCATTTGATAAGGTTCTGGAATTATCAGTGTTGGGGAGTAACAGAATACATGTACTGCCGTTACGTATTTAGAATACTAATTATTAGTAATTGTATTCCGGTACAGTTACTGGTTTTTTTTTTTTTTTTTTTTTTTCCCTTGTCCTGTTCGGTAGCTGGGGCATGCAATATTGTATGATTGTAGCCTTTTACTATCCGAACAGATTTTAATATTAGCAGCAGGACGAGACTGAGTCTCCTCCTGCTGCTGCCTTTATTTAAAGCTGGCATCCGGCATGGCTGAGGACAGGACCGGGACGGAAATGCTCAGAGAGCAGGGACAGAAAGAGAGAAAGATAAAGAGAGGGAGAACGGGGGGGGGGGGGGGGCACAACCTATGTACAAAGTCACAATACAAAACAGTGTTGTCGACGCACCACACGCAACCTAGAACAATCCCAAACCCCCAATCTAGACAACACCAAAACAGAGCCGACAACCAACACAGAAAATTACAGAACCATACATACATTTTTTTTTTTTTTTTTTTTTCCCTTCCTCTTTTTTTCCAAACCATATTAGTGAACAGACCAGGCCACAAAAATAAAAGGAGGTGTAGGGGAGGAGGGAAATGCAAGGACACCACAAACCGTATTTTTTTTTTTTTTTTTTTTTTTTGAATATAGCTAGTCGTAACTAGTAGTAAACTCGGGGCGTGCATCAAGAGAGGTCTGCTACAGATCACCATTAGTCTAACCACCACAAGAAGACAAGGTAACCCAGTATGTAAAGAGTGATTAAAGATCAACGTGATCATGTGAATATGATGGTGACAGTGATGGTGATAGTGATCATGCATATATGACCTCTGACCTCTGAGAAGGCCAGAAGCAGGCCAGAGAGGCCCTCAGAGCCCAGACAGCCGGCGGACATCACAGAGCCCGGATCCAAGCCGCCCCCCCAGGCAGACGCCCACGCTCCGGTCCAGAAACGGGGCAGAGGAAAGCCCCGGCCGGGGACCCCGGCAGTCCCGGGGCCCGGGCCCCGCGGAGCCACGACCGGCAGGAGCCGGTCCACCCCGGGCGCCGGACGCCCAGGGTGGGCAGGGCCGAGAGCCCGAGGCCCAAGAGCCCAGGAGCCAACCCCCCACACAGGCGGAGGGCCATGACCCCCCCGGGAGAACCAGCCCACACGGGCGGCTACCCACCCCAGGCCAGTACCCCCCCCAGCGCTCCGGCCACGCACCCCGAGATCCAGGGCATCACCCCCCCCCCACCCCCCCCCCCACCCCACCCCACCCCACCCCACCCCCCACCCCACGACCCCCACCCGGAACCCACCCCCCCGCCCGTCCACCGCCCGGCCCACCCCTCCCACCCCCTGTCCTCTCCCGCCTCACTCCCCCCCGCCCCAACCCAACACTCATACCCACTCACTCATACTGACACACACACATGCACACACGCACACACACAACCACTCATCCCTAAACCAAACGCACACACACACACACTCACATTCCAACACACTCACACCCTCTCACGCACACGCTAACAAGCACGCGCACGCACACGCACACACGCACACACACACGCACAGACACAGACACACACACACACACACACACACACACACACACACAGTCCATCCTACTCCAAACACACTCACATTCCCGCGTCATCCAACTGTCACATCCTGTGGGAGACCCCCCCGGAAGGCAAGGGAACACCGAACCCCACATCCAGGACCCCCCGCCACCCACAACTGCCGCCCCCACCCCCCCACCCCCCCGCCGCAGACAGGTATGCACCCCCCTGAGCCAGCAGCCCCCCAAACCACAGCCGCTCCAAACCCCCGGCCTGTGGGGAAAACAACAGCCCCCCCCGCCCCACCCCCCACCAGAAGGAATCTGGAAACGGGGGCGCAGAAGACCCCATTGCCCTCCCTCCCCCCCCCCCCTCCGTCTCGTGAGTGTTGATGGAGTATATGTTGTTTGCGATTAAAATTTGAGGGTCAGTAACCACACTGTGCCGCGTGTGAGGCCAAACGAGCAGTCTCATCCACCTGAACAGCCCCACCCCCGACACAGCGCGCCAAGACCCCCCGACGTGTGTGTTTGTATGTATTTGGTCGTGTTAGATGACTAAGTGCAATTAAGACTGAGAGGCGAGCCACTGAAGGGTGCAGTGATTGGGGCCACTTAGACGGCCCCCTCCACCCCCCCTCCACCCTCCACCCTCCACCACACCCAACTTGATAAGCCCGCCTCCCAAAGCCCTACGTGTGTGTGCATGAGAGCGGGGGGAGAGGGGGGTCCGGGGATGCCGCAGCACCCCCGTCACCCAGGAGCCCCCCGATGAAGGACAGGGCCAGGAGCGTCACCCCCCCCCCAGGACCAGGGCAGACAGCGACCATGGCCAGAGAACCACCGACCCAAGAAGCACACACCCATCATGCATCAGGAGGAGTGAAGGTGAGGACAGACAGGGGGCAGCAGAAGGACCCAGACCCAGGGCCCACCGCCCCCAGGCCCACCGGGGCCCCCCCCACAGGACACCGCACTCTCTCATACATAGCTCCAGTCGCCCACACATATACACACACACGTACAGACATACATACATACTTACAGATACACACCCTCACACACATACATACCCACACACACATACACACTTACACATACATAGTCATACACAAACATATCCAGATACACACCCACACACTCACATACACCTACATAAATACCCACACATACAAAAACATATATACATACTCACACATACACACCCACACACATATACACATACACACACACGCACCTTCCCCAACCCCCTAACCCCCACAGCCCACCACCCCCCTATCTACCCCCCCATCCACCCCGCCCCGTCCCCCACCACCCCCACCCATCCACCCCACCCCCCTGTCCCCCACCACCACCACCACCCACCCCGATGCCCTGGATTCCGGGGCAGCAACCAGACACCAGGGCGTGCAGCGACCCAGGCCGCGGCAGCACGCCCGAGCCGACCGGCCCCCCCAGCCAGGTCGACCCCCTCACCCTCACGGAAGGAGAGAGCCCCCAGGCACCAGGGCCCAGGGCCCCCAGCCACACCCGCCCCAGGACACCCCGGCCGCCCGGACATGAACCGGCACCCGCCGACCCCGGCCCCCCGGGGCCCCCGCCCCACCGCCGCCAGACAGCCCCAACAACCGGCGGCCCCCCCCCCACCCCCAATCCAAACCAAACACGAAGACAGCCCCCAGCGAAGCAGCCCAGACCCCGACCCCAAGACAGCGCCAACCACCCGCAGCCATCAGGCCCCCCCCCCACCAACCACCGACCCTCAAAGAGGAGAGGCCCCCCCCCCACCAACCACCGACCCTCAAAGAGGAGAGGCCCCCCCCACCAACCACCGACCCTCAAAGAGGAGAGGCCCCCCCCACCAACAACCGACCCCCAGAGAGGAGAGGCCCCCCCACCAACAACCGACCCTCAAAGAGGAGAGGCCCCCCCACCAACCACCGACCCTCAAAGAGGAGAGGCCCCCCCCACCAACCACCGACCCTCAAAGAGGAGAGGCCCCCCCCACCAACCACCGACCCCCAGAGAGGAGAGGCCCTCATCTTCCCCTGACAGGAAGTGATGGAGCTGATCACAGGGGACCAGAGGGAACCAGATTCAGCTGATTGATCCTCTGAACAGACAGACATCGTCTCCAAGCTGATATGATCTAATAGAAGATTCTTAAACTGCCTGATACTCAGATTACTTCTGGATTTCCAATTTACAAGGATAGTTTTCTTTGCGATGCACAAGATGGTGAGAACCATGTAGACTGAGTTTATTGACATGTTCATTTCACCCAGATCCCCTCAGAGGCTCAGTGTGGGAGTAGCAGGGATGTTGCAGTGAACCATGTTGACAGGTCTTCACACACCTGAAGCCAGAACCTCTGCACTGGTGAGCAGGACCACAAGGCATGGAGGGAGCTGTCATCATGTTATCATTGCAGTGTGAACAGATATCAGATTGTGATAGACCCATCTGGAACATCCTTCGTCCTGTGTAATGAATTCTATGCAGAATTTTGAATTGTATTAGTTGTATATTTGAATTCTTTGTCATTTTGAAAGTATTTAAACATATTTGTGACCACGCATTTTGGTCCAAGTTGTTAGATAAGTCAGCCTCCCATTTTAAGGTCGGTGTCAGGACCCGCACAGCAGCAGCCTCCTAGTGGTGCTGTGCAGGTTCTGGTTTCTGTTTTTCAGGTGGGTGGAGCCGGAGAGGAGGCTTGCTGCAGCATGGGTTCAGCTCGTCAGCAGGATGACTTTCAGCTGCTTGGGACACTGGCACTATTTAAGCAACACCCAGGTTGAGAGTCAGCGCTGGATCGTAACATCTACGCCCGTGTGTGACGTGTGTGAGCACTTCAGCTTAGTACCTACCCAAGTTAACTTAGTTATTCTTATTTGCAGTTTGAGCCGCGATCAGCCTGCCTCAGTGCCCAGCAGCTCTCTGCCTCTCCAGCCGCCCACCTGCTCCGGACTGTCTCAGGACGCAGTGCCAGGACACCACTACTGAAGCTCGCCACCGACAATTCGGACTGAGCCCCTTCAGATCAGCCGCCTGGACTCGCTGGTTCCTGACCCCCCCGGAATAAACTCTTCTTGCATCCTTCAGACCCGCCTCCGACTTGCTGTCTGCGTCTGAGCCTCTGTACAGACCGTAACAGTACGATCCAGCCAGACAATGAGCTCAGCAGACCGCAACCCCGGGGGTGAGCAAGGAGTTGCTGCTCAGCAGAACCTGGTTTCGAAGGTGGCCGACCACGATAAGGTTCTGGGAACATTATTTGAGCAGGTCTCTCGTCTGTCTGACCAAATTGCCAAGATCACCACCCACCTGTCGTCCCCGCCAGCAGGTCCTGCTGTGGGCCCCATGGGCCCGGCTCCATCTCCGCAGGCGATGGTTCCTCCTCGGGAGCCGAACGCGCCTACACCGGAGCGCTACGCCGGAGATCTTGGTTCCTGCCAGGCCTTCCTCACCCAGGTTTCACTAGTGTTTGAGCTGCAGCCACTGTCCTACCCCACCGACCGGTCCCGTATAGCCTACCTGATCGGCCTTCTCTCCGGCCCGGCGAAGGCCTGGGGAACGGCCTTGTGGGACAGTCAATCGCCAGTATGTCAGTCCTATCAGGCCTTCACGGAGGAGATGAGGAGAAATTTTGATCACCCGGTGAGGGGCAGGGACGCTGGCGACCGGCTAACGATAATCCGTCAGGGAGGCCGCAGTGTGGCCGAATACGCCATTGAGTTCCGGACCTTAGCTGCACGGAGCGGGTGGAACGACAGCGCTCTTCAGTGCGTGTTCTTACGGGGTCTGCAGGATCATTTGCAGGATGAACTGGCCACCAGAATTGGAGAGCCTTATTTTTCTGTGCATCAGAATCGACAATCGTATTAGGGAGCGCCGGCGTGCGCGCTCACTTTGCTCCCCAGCACCCGTAGTTCCGGCTTCGTCTCGGCTGACGGGAGCAGAGGCTTCGTCTGTGCCTCAGGATCCGGAGCCCATGCAGATCGGCCGGGCCCAGATGTCATCTCTGGAGAGGAGGAGGCAGCGCCGGGCCACGAATGCATGCCTCTTTTGCGGTGGGGTTGGACATTACTTTGCCGACTGCTCCAAGTGGCCGTTAAAAGACCAGGCTCCCCAGTAGACGAGGGGCTGCGGGTGAGCCGAACCTCCTTCAAGTCCCCTCAACGCCTTCAGGTAACCGGTACTCTCTGCTTTCACTCTCAATCCATTCCTGTGGCAGCTTTGGTGGATTCGGGTGCTGAAGAGAGTTTTATGGATATCCAGCTAGCCCATCAGCTAAACATTCCTTTCGTTCAGCTTGAGTCGGAGCTAACTGTAAGGTCTCTGAACGGTCTCCACCTTGCTCAGGTCAGTCATAAGACCTGTCCGGTGGTTTTGGTGCTTGCTGGGAATCATCAGGAGACCATAACCTTCCACCTCATTGATCATTCGCAGCCGCCGTTGGTGCTAGGTTTTCCTTGGCTGCGTAAACACAATCCCCAGATCGACTGGATTAAGGAGGAGATTAATTCCTGGAGCCCGTTCTGTTTGAATAACTGTTTACGCTCGGCGCTCACCCCTGATGCGTCTCCGCAGTCTTCTCCCCCTGAGCCTGTCGACCTGTCTGCAGTTCCCGAGGATTACCACGACTTGGCTCAGGTTTTCAGTAAGAGTGAGGCCCTTTCGCTGCCGCCACACCGTCCGTATGACTGCCCTATTGATCTGCTTCCAGGAGCCACTCTGCCCCGCAGCCGGCTGTATAACCTGTCCCGACCCGAGCGCGCTGCCATGGAGACCTACATTCGTGAGTCCCTGGCAGCTGGCATAATACGCCCGTCCTCGTCTCCAGTTGGTGCAGGGTTTTTCTTCGTGAGTAAGAAGGACGGTTCGCTCAGACCTTGCATTGACTTTAGGGGACTAAATAGCATAACGGTTAGAAACCGCTACCCCTTACCTCTGCTCAGCTCCGCCTTCCTCCCCCTCCACGGTGCCACGGTGTTCTCCAAGCTTGATCTACGCAATGCCTATCATCTGGTCCGTATCCAGGAGGGCGATGAATGGAAGACGGCCTTCAACACACCACTGGGTCACTTCGAATACCTGGTTATGCCGTTCGGACTGACAAACGCCCCGGCAGTGTTCCAGAATCTCATGAACGACGTTCTGAGGGATTTCATTGATCGCTTTGTGTTTGTCTACATTGATGATGTCCTGATCTATTCCCGCAGCATGGAGGAACACACCCAGCACGTTCGCCTGGTCCTGAACCGACTCCTTAAGAATCACCTGTATGTCAAGGCGGAGAAGTGTGAGTTTCACAGGTCCACTGTGTCTTTCCTTGGCTATATCATCTCGCAGGGAGAGACACGCATGGACCCCTCCAAGCTGACGGCTGTACAGGAGTGGCCCCAACCGGTGGATCGGAAGCAGCTCCAACGTTTCCTTGGGTTCGCTAACTTTTACCGGCGGTTCATCAGGGATTACAGTAAGGTTGCTGCCCCTCTAACAGCTCTCACTTCCACTTCACGGCCGTTTACTTGGACTCCCGAGGCCTCCAAGGCCTTCCAGGAACTCAAGGCCCGGTTCACCTCGGCACCAATTCTCATTCAACCTGACACTAGCCTCCAGTTTGTGGTGGAGGTGGATGCCTCTGACTCTGGTGTGGGGGCAGTTCTCTCTCAGCGAGCTGTATCCGATAATAAGCTCCATCCCTGTGCCTTTTTCTCTCGCCGTCTCACTCCAGCAGAACAAAATTATGACATCGGGAATCGTGAGCTGTTGGCAGTCAAGTTGGCTTTGGAGGAGTGGAGACACTGGTTGGAGGGGGCAGAGCAGCCTTTCATTGTTTGGACAGACCATAAGAACCTGGAGTATGTACGCTCTGCGAAACGGCTGAACTCCCGCCAGGCCCGCTGGGCGTTGTTTTTTGGGCGCTTCAACTTTACTCTGACTTACCGTCCGGGTTCCCGTAACATCAAGCCCGACGCCTTGTCCAGACAGTACGCCACTGAGGACGCCGTTTCTGAGAATGAACCTATACTACCCCGATCCTGCACTGTGGCATCGCTCTCTTGGGAGGTGGAGTCCCTAGTTCAGCGGGCCCAACTGCAGGAGCCCGGCCCAGGTAACGGACCCGCTAACCGCTTGTTTGTGCCCACTTCTGTCCGCTCTCAGGTCCTGCAGTGGGGACATTCTTCTCGGCTTTTCTGCCACCCTGGAGCTACTCGTACGTTGGAGGTGCTGCGACAGCGGTTCTGGTGGCCCACCATCAACAAGGACACGCGGGAGTTTGTGGCTGCCTGTGTGGTCTGCGCTCGGAACAAGACTTCTAACCGGCCCAGTTCTGGTCTGCTTCAGCCCTTGCCGGTACCCAGTCGGCCGTGGTCTCATATTGCGCTTGATTTTGTCACAGGCCTGCCCCCCTCCAGTGGCAAGACCGTGATCCTGTCCATTGTAGACAGGTTCTCTAAGGCTGCCCACTTCGTCCCCCTCGACAAGCTCCCCTCAGCCAGGGAGACGGCTGACCTGCTTGTCTCTGAGGTGGTCCGCGTGCATGGCATTCCCGCCGACATCGTGTCTGACCGGGGACCCCAGTTCACGTCGGATGTTTGGAGGGCATTTTGTGCTGCTCTGGGGGCCACCGTGAGTCTTACCTCTGGGTTTCATCCCCAGTCTAATGGCCAGACTGAACGTTTAAATCAGGAGATGGAGACCCTGCTCAGGTGCGCGACGGCAGAGGATCCTTTGGCCTGGAGTGCTCACCTTCCTTGGGTGGAGTACGCCCATAATTCCTTGGTCTGCTCTTCTTCTGGCCTGTCTCCGTTTCAGTGCTCTCTGGGATACCAGCCTCCTCTATTCCCGTCCCAGGAACGGGAGTTGGCTGTGCCCTCGGTCCAGGCTGCCATGAGGAGGTGTGAACGGGTTTGGAAGAGGGCGCGGGCTGCGCTGCTCAGGTCTTCGCGGCAAATGGAGCAGCAGGCCAACCGCAAGCGTACCCCCGCTCCCTGCTACTCTCCGGGGCAGAGGGTTTGGTTGAGGGCCAAGGACCTCCCTCTCAAGGTGGAATCCAGGAAGCTGGCTCCTCGCTATGTGGGACCTTTTGAAGTGGACCGGATCATCAATCCCAGTGCGGTGCGCCTCAAGCTCCCTGCATCCATGCGCATTCACCCCACCTTCCATGTTTCTCAGATCAAGCCTGTGAGTGAGAGTGACCTGGCCCCCCCTGTCCGTCCCCCGCCTCCGCCCAGGATGCTGGATGGGGGTCTTGTTTATTCGGTGCGGCGGCTTGTGGATGTTCGTCGCTGGGGCCGGGGTCTCCAGTACCTCGTGGATTGGGAGGGTTATGGTCCTGAGGAGCGCTCCTGGGTCCCTCGGGGGCGTATTGAGGACCCGGATCTTATACGGGAGTTTCATCGCCGCCACCCTGATCGGTTTCCGCGTGTGCCTGGGGGCCCACGTAGGGGGAGGGGTACTGTCAGGACCCGCACAGCAGCAGCCTCCTAGTGGTGCTGTGCAGGTTCTGGTTTCTGTTTTTCAGGTGGGTGGAGCCGGAGAGGAGGCTTGCTGCAGCATGGGTTCAGCTCGTCAGCAGGATGACTTTCAGCTGCTTGGGACACTGGCACTATTTAAGCAACACCCAGGTTGAGAGTCAGCGCTGGATCGTAACATCTACGCCCGTGTGTGACGTGTGTGAGCACTTTCAGCTTAGTACCTACCCAAGTTAACTTAGTTATTCTTATTTGCAGTTTGAGCCGCGATCAGCCTGCCTCAGTGCCCAGCAGCTCTCTGCCTCTCCAGCCGCCCACCTGCTCCGGACTGTCTCAGGACGCAGTGCCAGGACACCACTACTGAAGCTCGCCACCGACAATTCGGACTGAGCCCCTTCAGATCAGCCGCCTGGACTCGCTGGTTCCTGACCCCCCCGGAATAAACTCTTCTTGCATCCTTCAGACCCGCCTCCGACTTGCTGTCTGCGTCTGAGCCTCTGTACAGACCGTAACAGTCGGAAGGAAGATTTCGTCTTCTACCTTTGATAATATTTTATATATCTTTGATAGTAACTTTGGGGAACTGAGGTTTAAGAATTCTTCGACCCCGAGAGGTAGCTGTCCCTGCAGTTGATTAAAGGTATACTTTTTACCTATGATAGATTTCAGTTGATGATATTCTAAAAATGCTGTGCTGCTGATTCCATATTGTGAGATGAGAGTATTGAATGATAGAAAGTTGCCGTTTTCAATGATTTGTTCAAGCTGGCTGATTCCTTTATTTCTCCACTGAGTGAAGTTTATCATCTTTTTGTTTTGCAGGATGTCCGGGTTGTTCCAGATGGGTGTGAGTTTACACGGGATCAGAGAAGATTTGGTTAGCTTTAGAAAGTCCCACCAAGCCATTAAAGAGGAGCTGATGTTGACACTTTTAAAACAGCGATGGGATTTGATGGTGGGACTGATGAATGGCAGGTCAGAGATGACTAGATCCTCACATAATGCTGCTCTACATCCAGCCATGGCTCATCTAGATTGTTCGGTTTAAGCCATTTGGAGATATATTGCAGCTTGCTGGCTATAAAGTAATTACTGAAGTTAGGCAAGTCTAGTCCACCTCTGTCTTTAGTCTGTTGTAGCGTCTTTAAACTGATACGTGATGGTTTATTTTTCCAGAGAAATTTAGATATGTATGAGTCCAGTGATTTGAAGCAGCCAGACGATGGTTTGGTTGGTATCATTGAGAATAAATAGTTAACCTTAGGTAAAGTCATCATTTTAATGGTAATAACCCTCCCCATAAGAGATATAGGTAAGCGTCTCCACCGTAAGAGGTCATCCTCTGTTGATTTCAGTAACGGAACGTAATTTAGTTTTGAAAGTTCTGATATCCTTGGAGAAATGTTTATGCCTAAATATCTAATGTTTCCAGACTGGATTGTAGCATTGGGTATACTTTGTAAATCACAGTTTATAGGCATGGCTGTAGTCTTAGACCAGTTGATAGAATAGTCAGATATTAGTGAAAATGTGTCAATAAGTGTGATTGTCTGGGAGATAGAAGATGGAGAGTTCTGCAGGAAAAGCAATACATCATCTGCATAAAGACTTATTTTATGTTCTATCTTATTGTTGGCCAGGATCCCTCTGATGTCTTTATTTTGTCTTATAGCAGCTGCCAGAGGCTCGATAAAGATGTCAAACAGTGAGGAGAGAGTGGACAGCCCTGTCTGGTTCCTCGCTGCAGACAGAAGCTTGGAGAAGTCTGCTCGTTAGTCTTCACACATGCAGCTGGGTTGTTATAGAAGATTTTAATCCAGTCTATGAAAGACGTTCCAAACCCAAATTTGGTTAATATTCCAAATAGAAATTTCCAATTTACTCGATCAAAAGCTTTTTCAGCATCTAAAGAGATAATTATGGATTCTAGATTATGTATCGTAGAGTAATCTATTACATTAACTAATCTGTGCATGTTAGTGGATGAGTGTCTACCTTTAATGAACCCTGTTTGGTCAGGATGTATTATGAGCGGGGTTATCTTTTCTATTCTCCTGGACAGGGCTTTGCTGATTATTTTGAGATCTACATTTATTAATGAAATAGGACGATAACTGGACGGAAGTGTGGGGTCTTTCCCTGGTTTAAGTATTAAAGTTATTTTGGCTAAGTTCATATTTGAGGGTACTGTTCGTTTATTTTTTATTTCCATTACCATTTTATGAAAAGTGGAGCCAACATGGTCCAGAATTCTTTATAGAATTCTGCTGGATAGCCATCTGGACCTGGAGCTTTATTGTTGGGCATATCCTGCAGAGATTTATGGAGTTCATCCAGTGAAAGAGGAGAATCCAACACTATTCTATTTTCATCTGTCAGTTTTGGAAGGTTAATATCATTAAAAAAAGTATTAATTTCCTCATCTGTTGTGTCTATTTGTGATCGGTATAATCCTTGATAGAAATCTCTAAAGATATTATTGATCTTGTCCGGGTCATGGCTGATGTTTCCTTCTGAGTCTTTAACAGCTGAAATCCTGTTTTTCTCCTTGTTTGTTTTTAACTGATTCGCCAGGAATCTTCCAGATTTATTACTATGCTCAAAGTTCTCTAAACGGAGTCGTTGGATCAGGAATTGAGTTTTTTTATCTAGAATTTCATTCAGTTCAAGTTGAGCTTTCCTTATATCCTTCAGCATGTTCTCTTGTGGGGAGACATGATAAGCCTCCTCCAGCCATTTAATTCTTAATTCCAATTCTAAAGTTCTTGAAGCCTCTTTCTTTTTCTTGTGTGAGGAGAAGGAAATTATTTTTCCCCTCATCACCGCTTTCCCTGCCTCCCAAAGAACACATGCTGAAGTATCTGGCAAGTCGTTATTTTCTAAATATATAGACCATTCTCTTGTTAGATAGCTAATAAACTCTGGATCTTTAAGTAATGATGTATTAAATCTCCAGGTTCTAGTTGGTGGTTTATTCGTCTTATTTCTGAGAGTAAATGAAACTGGTGCATGATCACTTATGACGATGGGATGAATTTTGATTTCTGAGATGTCATTCATCAGTGTGCTGCTCGTTAAGAAATAATCTAATCTAGAGTAGGAATGGTGAACTGAAGAGAAGAATGTGTATTCTCTTGCAGTGGGGTGGTGAGAGCGCCAGGCATCGCAAAGACCAGAATCCTTCATGGACTGTTTCACAGTTTCTGAGGATTGCCAGAGTCGCTGACTTCCTGTGGTACTCAGTCTGTCCAGCTGTGGGTCAGAAACCATGTTGAAATCCCCTCCTATAATCAATGTGTGACCTGAGTGATCATCCAGTGAGGAGAAGAGGGAGTGAAAGAAGGAGGGGTCGTCAACATTAGGTCCATACACGTTAGCAATGCAGAGTTTAACATTCTGGATAGATAATATGATAATAACAAATCTGCCTTCTGGATCTATGATTGAACTGTCAGTAGAGAAGTTTAACCTTCTACTGATAAGAGCTGCTACTCCTCTTTGCCTGGAATTGTAACAGGCTGAGTACACCTGTGGAAACTGTTGATCGGAGAAGATCTACTGATGAGTTTGTTAGATGAGTTTCCTGTAATAAGACAATGTCTGCCTGCAGCTCCTGAAGCCGATGGGTAATTTTTAATCTCTTTTCCCTTGTACCAGCCCCACGGATATTCCAGGAAACCAAACTGAGAGTGTTCATGACTAGACAGCTATGAGTGTTACATCATTTCACTGAACCTGGTGTCTGAATGGAGCCCGTTGTTTCCTGGTGTGCAGCCTGCATGTCAGCTGAGTGTGAATCTGAATCTGTCTATCAACATGCTTATAGTGCGCGTGAACCTGTACAGTGATGTGTGTCAATAAGCCGATGTCCCGGTGCGCCCCGCGTGTCGGGTTACTATGGTAACGGGTGCAGCTACAGTGAAGCGTGAGAGGGTGAGAGTGAAAAAGGGTGAAGAGAGAAAAAAGTGAGAGTGAAAAAAGAAACAAATGCTTAAAAAAACACATCCAGGGTGAGCAGTGCAGTGGAGACGGGCAGTGACTTACTATTAATTAATTTATGGCTGTTTTATGTCTCAGTATTACGGAGTGATTATGGGATAGTGAGAATGCAGCACCTGAGAGCAGTAGAGCCACGGAGTGATGTTTGGGTCATGGAACAGCTGGCCGTTGATGAATAATTTATCCAGGGCGATGACGGCGCGGGAGCCCTCCGAGATGGATTTTTCCCTGATCGGGAACAGAACTCTGCGCCGATCCAGGATCTCCTTCGGGACTTGATCATTCACGCCGTAGTGGGTTCCCTTCAGCTGCCGGCCCTGGCTCTTCACCTGCTCCTTCTGTTTGAAGTTGACGAATTTGGCCACGATGGGTCTGGGTCTGGACTCGCCGGGTCTTCTCCCTCCCAGGCGGTGGATCCTGTGGAAGGAGATGTTTTTCACCGCTTCCTCCGGGAGCTTCAGCTGCGTTCTGAGGAAACTTTTCACCGTCGCCTCGGGGTCCTCCTCCGTCTGCTCCGGGATTCCAGAGAACACTCAGTTGTCCCTCATGCTCCTGGCCTGGAGATCCATCACCGTTTCTTTAATCTTCTTGTTTTCCTCTGACAGTCGGGTCATCCCCTCCGTGAGGGTCTTCACCGACTCTCTGAGGCTGACGTTCTCCGCCGCCAGCGCCTCGACCTGCTGCTGGCTGAATTCCAGCGACTCGCGCACAGCCTGGAACTCCTTGTGGAGGATTTCCAACAGGTTCAGGCGAGCATCGAGGCTGGAAAGTTTCTTATCTATGGAGATAAGAACGTCCGTCGAGGCGTTCGCAGGTGGAGAAATAGCTCCAGACGATTCCTCCCGCTGTCTCTTGGCTTCAGACGAGGAAGTAGAGGGGGTGGATGTTTGATTCGGCTTCCCCATGACGATCCGGTCGAAGCAGCGATCTATGTACTCTGTCAGGCTGGTCCAATCCTCTTCACTGTGCTCCAGAGTGAACCTAAAACACACTCGTTTCTCTACTTCTACGACTTTTTAGAGCCGAGTTAGTGAAATTCAGTAAACAAATGAATCTGTCAGCGCGCTTAGTTTGAATCTGCCGTCTCACAGGAAGTGCGTCGCTGACCACATCACACGTCACCTGCCTCGCTGGCTTCTGTCTGCAGGCCAGATGGAGGAGGAGGAGGAAACAGTTACTGTTTTTAAATGTGGTATTTAGAATACAGTTACTTTCATCATACCATTGGAATACTCACGTCTTTTTCATGTTTTTGTTTTTTTAAAGGAGCAGTTTTAAAAATTAAATGATCAATTATTCACACCCACACACGTTTTCACCTTTGCCTGATGGGCAGCAGGAACTATTACCGCAAGATCGCAGTCGCTCCTACTGTCCTGTGCAGGGCGCTGAAGGCTCAGCAACATGAGTGATTCAGGTACGAATCGCTCTGAGCCTGACGTAATGCGCCTCCCGCTGGCCTGGTAATCCTTCAGTTTCCTTTTGTCCGCCATTACTCCGCCAGACGCTTAGCAGCAACAGCTGAGCAGGACTGAGGATGGAGCCTCCAGGAAGTCAGAACAGAGCTTCTGGCGCTGCAGCTCCACACAGACCCACCAGGCAGGAGAACCTGACATTTTACTCGAGCGCTGCTAAAAGAGCGAGGAAGGAGTTCCCCTCTTTTGTGCACGTACATGGAAGCAAGCCACAGACACGAGCGTTTCACTAAGCTGCAGTTAAGCCCAAGGCCTGCAGGGGGCGCTGTTTCACATAAAACGAGCAAACTCCTTAATGCACCTTTAATATCACCAAAATATAAAAAAATGGTGTGTTGCGCTGGCTATCCCATAATTCTCAGTAACATCTCACTCCTGCTCAGCATTCACGTGTGGTCGAGTTCGGATTCAGAGGCGGAGCCGTGCTGCTCGGAGCCACGCCCACAACGGAATCAACCCTCCAGCAATGAAGGGAAAGGTGCATTCACGTCCTGGAAATTTAAGCATTTTTTTACTCTGAAAAAGGAGACGGGTCAGCGAAATGTCAGGGTGCAGTGCAATCTGTTTGCCAACAACCAAACTACTGTCAGCATCCGAAGACTCTACTTCTAACCTGAAGAAGCACCTTAGAGTATTTTTTTCTACTGTGATTTTTCCATTTAGCTTTGCTTTTAGTGGATGATTTGACAGTGCCATGTTGTTGTTGTTGTTGTTAGTTTTAATGTTAGCTAACGTTGGATACATGGATACGCTACCGTTAGCTATGCTTGTTGTGAGGGTTCTTTGGTAAATGTGCGTTATAAACACTTTTCTTTTGATGTGCAACAGACGTCAGTTCACAATACTATGTTACTGTGCAAAAATTGTTTTTATTGTTGTGACCGTATCATTTATAGGCAAAACACAGCAGAGGGAATGTGCCATTTGAGTGGAAGCTGGTAGCACGAAAGTCTGATCAACTCATCATTCATCTTTGATCAAATGGATGTCAATAAAGAGATATTAAAGGTATACTGCAGGATCCTTAGAACCAATCAGAATTGTATGGTTCCAACTTATGATTGAGCAGTCGTAATGCCAATCAATGTGGGAACGCATTTGCGTGATGACGTGTCATGTGGAGTCGCCGCCTCGTCTCGAGCCGCTCATGCGCAGAACATTGTGTAGGAAGTGACACGCAGCGGGAGCGACCATCGCAGAAGCGGCTTGTTCCCCTCGCGAACACCTCCGAACAGCGGCGGGGGGGCCACCGGGAGGTTCGGGAGGTTTCCCGAACGGCTGGTGTGTTCCGGGCCGGCGGCCGCAAGCCCCAGCCCCCCCCCACCCCCGCCCCCCGCCGCCCCCGGAGGATTAGGACCACTGAAAAAACTGAAGGTCCTAAAAAAAATGTAGTTTTGCTTTCTGGAGATTCTGACTTTTAAGTCAGAATTCTGACTTTATTTTCTCAGAAAAACCTTCATATTTTTCATTTTCCCCCCAGTGGCTCTCTAATCCCTGAAGCAAATACATAACAATCAAAGATGTACGCTTGGTTTCCTCAAAATATGAGATGACTTGAATATGAAATGTTGTGTGTGTTTTACAAATGCATACAATTTAAGTAATTGATAAGAGATACAAATTGTGTCATTTTGAAATCTGTATTTTTCATGATGTATCCATGTCTGTGTCATCAAAAAATTAGAGCACCTGTTTGTATTATTTTAATCATTAAAACTGGGTTTCTGTGTTTGTTGTTTCAGAGCAAGCATTCCAATGCAGGACTGCGAATTCCAGCCACATCAGATGACTCCATTTCAAGCACACAGTTTTGGGCACCTGCACACTCACTCAAAAACGACTTGATGATTTGGTGTTTGAGTACATCATAGCCGACGGACAGCCTTTCTCACTGGTGGAGAATGCTTCGTTTTGGAAAATGACTGAGGGAATCAGTGGAGGTAAAAGACCGTGTCCAGAAAAACCTTAATGCAACGCACTGAAAGTGAGGCTCGCAAAATGAAGGCGGCACTGACGGAAACGCTCCGGAATGTTCAAACTGTTTGCACCACTGCCGACATATGGACAGCTCACCACAGAAGTTTTTTTGTTATTACTTGCCATTGGATTGAGCCTGAGACGTTGCATCGGAGGTCTGCAGCACTTGCCTGTGAACGGCTTCGTGGGCGCCACACATATGATGTAATTGCGGCCAAACTTTCTGAGATTCATTCCCAAAATCAAATCCAGGGCAAAGCGAGTGCAACAGTTACCGATAATGGCAGCAGTTTTGTGAAAGCTTTCAACGAATATGGAGGGTCTGAAGCGATGTTGCAGATGAAGTACAGTTTGAGGATGTCTCAGCTGTCTTGGAGGCAGACCAAGATGATGAAGAACTACATTTTTTTGCCACCTCACCATCGCTGCACATACACTTAATCTTATTGCAACAACAGACTTGGACAAAGCAGCATCACAAGGTGTGCACAGAAAACTCTATCGAAGCGCCATGTCCAAATGTGCAGCCATCTGGAACAAAGCCCACCGCTCATCTGTGCTGCTGATGCAGTCGAAGAAATTGCCCAGATGAGATGCCCGGTGCCATCGGTGACAAGGTGGAGCTCGGAGTACCTGCCACTGAGAAGCTGACGGGCCTCTCTGATGATCAACTGAGGACATCTGCCATCGCCTCAGTGTGTCTGAACTCCGCCCAGGAGATAGCTTTTCTGAAAGAGTACACAAGCCTTCTGCAACCACTTGCCTTCCCCATAAATCTTCTCCAAGGAGAAAAAAGCTGCTTTTTGGTTACATTCTTCCAACAATCATCAGCCTGAAAGCCAAACTGTCCGAAAAAATGACACAAGCTCAGTTTTCATCTCAAATCCTCACAGCAGTGATTAAAGCTATGGGCACTCGCTTTGGGGAGTTGTTTGTATGTCATGAAGCAAGAATGGCAGCATCTACTATTCCAAGATTTCGACTGTGGAGGCTTGCAGATGTGGAGAGAGAAGAAATAAAAAGAAAGATTGTCCAAGAAGCTTCTGAAATCAGCTCAGGGGGACCCCCTGCTGACCACCATGCAGCTGCTAATGCCTCAAGTGGACCAGATGTGGAAGATGATGACAACTTCTTCACTTTTGGCACAGCAGAGTCAACTGGTTCTACTGCAGAAGAAGAGGTGCACAGGTACACATTTGAAGCTTATTTTATTTCACAATAAACCTGACTCAAACCAAACTCAAATACCTCAAACATGCAAAATCAAATTCTAGCATGAAAGTTTGTTGACCATCATGGTGAAGGCCCCCTCAGTAACGTCTGCCCCCTGCTTTGTCCTGCTCTAGTACTTGCTGTTTGTGTTGACAGGTACCTTCAAGATCCAGACAATCCCTGGCTTCACTGAAGATGTACCCAACTGTCAAGGCCCTCGTCATTAAGTACAACTCTACACAGCCATCAAGTAGAACGACTGTTCAGCCAGGGAGGACTCATGTTCACTCCTCATCGCAGCACACTGACAGAAGAGCACTCTGAAATGTCTCTCTTGCTGCGCTACAACCGCACCAGCTGGACTGATGATTAGGGAAATTATTTAGGTTTTTGGCTTCAGATAAAACCTACAGTTTTTGCATTCGCCAGATGTTAAAGCCATTGTTCAAAGTTGAGGTTTTATTCATCAACAAGAAAATGTTGGATTCAACCATATATTTCATGGGTTTTAATTGCACTTTTCTGCATTTCTTTTGTGTGTATCTATTGTGGCATTACATTTTTTTCCCATGTGAGTACAAAATGCAGATTTTTCTTTTGAACAGGCAAGGATGAGAACAGCTGGTGCAATTTTCAAGCCTGTTGTCACTTTATTACAGAAAACAGAATTAAAATCTGTTGATACGTTAATAAATTTAAGAAAATAATCACAGTGTAAGGGTTTTATTTTGGCCTGTTCATAGATATTTAGCACTACTATGCCTTTTTTCCTGCAGGAATAGCTACAAATAAATAACAGGTTTTTTTTCGTACACTTGGACTTTTTTGAAGAGGATGTATTCTAGTATTCAGAATACAGTACCAAGAGTAACCAATGTAACGGAATACATTACAAAATACATTTTAAAGTAGGTATTCTGTATTCTGTAACAAAATACCATTTCCAAGTATTCTGCCCAACACTGGGAATTATTCTGTGTCTTTGTCGTTCTTCATTTTATCTCATCTTTGTTTTTTAACCTTTGCCGTTATGATGATCATTTACATTAAAATCTGCTCCAGTTTGTTGTCATATCCTCATTATTTATTTATTTATTTATTTTTGGCTGCTAAGAATTGAAAATACTCAGCTCTGGCAAGATGGCGGAGGGAGCAGGCGTCTGGTAAACGGCTCTGAATAGCAAACCCTGGGAAACTAAGAATTTGAACCAACAACTCACGAGAGCTTCTCTCTGACAATTTCAAAACTTATTTGACTTGTTCAGGATTTAGTAACTAGTCTTGGACACTTTCTGAAGACAAAACTTCGTCTAACTGCAGCATGGCTAACGCTAGAGCTAGCGCTTAAGCTAACAACATTAAAGCTAAGGCTCTCATGGGACACGACTACTGCGGACCACGACACATGGAGACAAATGCCAGAGGAACAAAAACCTGCTGACATCAGCCTCCAAGCCGTCAGCAGCACCCAAAAAGCAAAGAGGAGAGGAGGAGGAGTCTGCTGGAGCCCAGGACGAAACAGGACCGTCCTGGCTGCCAATGGAAAGCTTCAAACCATGATGGAGGCTTCAGAGAAGAGCAAAAACAGCACACACTCACCATGGCGACCATCGCAACAGCGCTGGAGTTTAACTCTGGCGAAATCAAAGAATGCAAAGAAAACAACAAGAAACTAGGTGAAGAAATAAAGCGAAGAAAGAGAAGAACAGGGAGCTGCTGACCTGGACGCTGTAACAGACGGTGGAACTTCAGATTAAATGGGCCAAAAGAGGAAAAAGAAGACGACACACGGCAGATCGTCGCAGACATCGTTGGGAAGGTTGTCCCACGCTGGAGAGAGAATACGGACCTGATACTGGACTCTGTGCACCGTCTGGGTCCGAACAACACCGAGCGTCCTCGTCAAACCGTCACGCAGTTCACTGGGAGACGCTTCAGGGACGAGCGCTGGCGAACCACCAAACGGCACCAAGTATGCAAGGATCTCAACATCCGCTTCGCAGAGGATCTCACCAAGGAGGACAGAGAGGCACGAAGGCCTGGTTGGCCCAAAGTTGAGTAAGCAAGGAAGGCAGGACTGAAGACTGTGATCCGAGGCCTCCATCAACGGACAGGGAGTTACACCATAACCACCGCTAACGGGGATGTTAATTCCCACAAGCAAGTGAGTTTTTGACAAGGAAAAGAACATGTTCAGGGTTTTGCTATCATAAAAGTTTCCTTGTGCTAAAACAGTTCAGGTAATTCTAAATTCTTCTCTATTTTCGTATCTTGTTTTGTACGTTTTGTTTAAAAAAACGACATCTCTCTTATATCTGTTAATGCAAGGGGTGTAAGGGATGTTTTCTTATTCTGTAAAGGGAAAAGTGCTAATATAATCTTCTTACAAGAAACTCATTCCAAAACTGAAGACACTACATTTTGGTCTAAACAATGGGGAGATAAAGCCTACCTCAGTCATGGCACTTCTAGATCAGCAGGGGGCGCCATCCTACTTAAAAATGTCAGAGGTCAGGTTATATCTCATAGTGAGGATGATCATGGTCATTGGTTAATTCTGATCTTGGCCATTGACAGTTTAAAATGTATCTTAATCAACATTTATGGCTACAATGGAACCAAAGAAAATAAAAATCTATAAAATCAAATTGGATTACATTTAGAGGTTCTCAAAATATCACACTCAACTGATAACGTTATAATTGGAGGTGATTTGAATTTAGTCCAGGATGAATACTACCACAAATTTCCCTGTAAATTTTCTGGTAGTCAACCAAATAGTATTTTCTCTAACTTTTGTAATGAACATGGTCTAATTGATGCATGGAGACACTTAAATCCAGGTATATTTAAAGGTGCTGTAGGCAGGATTTTGCTAGTCAATGCTAACTGTTCTGTGTTTTCTTTAGATTAAATGTTAGAGTATCCATTGATAATCCTTTAGGAGTGTAGCATCACTGCTCTACCGCGAGGGCGCAGCGTTTCCATCTGTCTCTGTTCTGAGCTGAAAAGGAATCTCCACAGCTCCAGGTATCTCTGACCAATCAGAAGAGCCCCTGAGGCTCTAACCGTGATTGGTCGAGGGGCGTTCGTCACACGTTCTTGTGGGAGGGGCTTAACTTGCGTAAGGGTGTGATGTCAGAGAAAACAGGACCGGATTGGCTGTGCTGGGTTTCACATCGCCGTCTTAGATGGGTCAAACCGCCATCTTGCTTAGGTAACCCTAAGCAAGATGGCGGAGATGCTGAATCCTGCCTACAGCACCTTTAAATACTCATGTTTCAGCTCAAATTATACATCTAGAACTGACCCCTGGTTAATCGCAGGCCACTTGCTGGATGATGAGGTTGAATCTGATATATCTGCTGCTCCATTAACTGATCACAGTGTCATCTGTCGTTGTATTAGACCCAAAAACAAAAGAACCCGTTCAAACAAATACTGGAAATTTAACTCCAGCTTGCTTAAAAATACTGATTATTGCCAAAAAAGGAAATCACTGATTGGAGAGACTGTAAATTCTGAAGAACTAACAACACCTGTAAAGAAATGGGAGTTCCTGAAATATAAAATGAGACGATTTACAATCTTGTTCATTAAATTAAAAAAGATCTTGAAAGAGAGGAACTAGACATTATTGGACAGTTAAATATATACTGCAGTAAACCTAACCAGACTGAAAATGATAAGCAGAAAATAATAAGTCTTCAACTTAAATTCGATGAAAAGTATACAAAAAGAGCACAAGGGGCCTTTATTAGGTCTAGAGCTAGATGGACAGAGGAAGGGAAAAACTCCGCATATTTTTGTGGTCTTGAAAGAAGAAGACAGGAAAAGAACAACATCAATTCGCTAATAGTCGGTGACAAAGAAATCACAGATGAAAAATATATCTCTTCGGAAATCTATAAATTTTACAGCCAACTTTATAGTTTCAAACTTTCGAACGAAGACTGTGATTCATTGTTAAACAACACAGCAGAATATATTCCTGAAGTTGCGGATGGCTTCAGAGGTGTGACGAGCAGACGGCACTGACAGTCAGTCGCCTCCTGGCTCAGACGGCCAACAGGAGACTTTTACCGACATTTCTGGAACAATATAAGAAATTTACTGTATCAAGTTTATTCTGAAATATTTGAAACATGTACTTCCACCTACAATGAGACATGGGATCATCTGATAGAGAACAGACGACCTATTACTCTGAGGAATTCAGACTACAAGTTACTATCACACGTTTTTACTGTTCGTCTTCAGTCGGGGATTTCGAATCTGGTTGCAGAAACACAGTCCGGCTTCTTGAAGGGAAGATCAATACACAATAATATTAGACTGGTTTTGGACATTATTGAAAACAGAGATCAGATTACAGATGATGGGTTTCTTCTCTTTTTGGATTTCTAGCATTTGATGCTGTGGAGCATCCGTTTATCTTCTCAACACTTAAGACCGAGGTGAACTTGTACACTTCAACAATTTGATTTTGGAGTTAAGTCAGAAATATCATCGGTGGGCTGTATCAGGATATTACCAGCTGTGCCCTACTGCCTCATGGCTCCACCCCTAGCTTTAAGATCAATGCTGGAATTCCTCAAGGCTGTCCCATTTCGCCATATTTGTTTATATTAGTCGCCGAAATGTAATCGATCTACCTTAAAAACTGTAATGACATTAAAAAACTGAATGTTCCAGGCACAGATATTATCATCAGCCAACTAGCAGATGACACAACAATATTCTTAAAAGACAGACACCCCAAAATCCCCAAAACTACTGAAAAGATAAAAAAATTCTCCAAAGCTAAACTTAAATAAGTGTGAACTATTTTCTATACATGAAACACCGCTGAAAGACATCTGTAATATTCCTGTCAAGTCAGAGATAAAATACCTGGGAGTTTCTATTACAAAGGATCAGAAACAGAGTCACTCTTTCAATTTGGAAAACAAAATAAAAGAATGTAAATCACAGCTGAACTCATGGCTCCAGAGACACCTGTCAATACTTGGTCGAATTTATCTAACCAAGATGGAGTGTCTGTGACGGTGTCTTTACCCATCCTGCCCTCATGCCGTTCCAAATAAACTGATCAAATCTATCAACCAAATTAATTTAAAGTGACACTGAGGAACTTTTCAACCTTAGTAAAACATTTTCACATCTTTTGTGACGATGCATCGACCTCCAGCAGCTGAATGACCCTCCGTCAGCTGAGGGCCTCAGTGTTGCTCCACCTGGACAGAGCAGCGTGAGGAGGGTGGAGGAACCCTGGACGGAACAGCTGTGAGGAGGGTGGAGGAACCCTGGACGGAGCTGTGAGGAGGGTGGAGGAACCCTGGACGGAGCCGTGAGGAGGGCGGAGGAACCCTGGACGGAACAGCTGTGAGGAGGGTGGAGGAACCCTGGACGGAGCAGCTGTGAGGAGGGTGGAGGAACCCTGGACGGAGCAGCTGTGAGGAGGGCGGAGGAACCCTGGACGGAACAGCTGTGAGGAGGGTGGAGGAACCCTGGACGGAGCCGTGAGGAGGGTGGAGGAACCCTGGACGGAACAGCTGTGAGGAGGGTGGAGGAACCCTGGACGGAGCCGTGAGGAGGGTGGAGGAACCCTGGACGGAACAGCTGTGAGGAGGGTGGAGGAACCCTGGACGGAGCAGCTGTGAGGAGGGTGGAGGAACCCTGGACGGAACAGCTGTGAGGAGGGCGGAGGAACCCTGGACGGAGCAGCTGTGAGGAGGGTGGAGGAACCCTGGACGGAACAGCTGTGAGGAGGGTGGAGGAACCCTGGACGGAACAGCTGTGAGGAGGGCGGAGGAACCCTGGACGGAACAGCTGTGAGGAGGGCGGAGGAACCCTGGACGGAGCAGCTGTGAGGAGGGTGGAGGAACCCTGGACGGAACAGCTGTGAGGAGGGTGGAGGAACCCTGGACGGAACAGCTGTGAGGAGGGTGGAGGAACCCTGGACGGAGCAGCTGTGAGGAGGGCGGAGGAACCCTGGACGGAGCAGCTGTGAGGAGGGCGGAGGAACCCTGGACGGAACAGCTGTGAGGAGGGCGGAGGAACCCTGGACGGAGCCGTGAGGAGGGCGGAGGAACCCTGGACGGAACAGCGTGAGGAGGGCGGAGGAACCCTGGACGGAACAGCGTGAGGAGGGTGGAGGAACCCTGGACGGAGCAGCTGTGAGGAGGGCGGAGGAACCCTGGACGGAGCAGCCGTGAGGAGGGTGGAGGAACCCTGGATTGAGCTGTGAGGAGGGTGGAGGAACCCTGGACGGAGCTGTGAGGAGGGTGGAGGAACCCTGGACGGAGCTGTGAGGAGGGTGGAGGAGCCCTGGACGGAGCTGTGAGGAGGGCGGAGGAGCCCTGGACGGAGCTGTGAGGAGGGTGGAGGAGCCCTGGACGGAGCTGTGAGGAGGGTGGAGGAACCCTGGACGGAGCTGTGAGGAGGGCGGAGGAGCCCTGGACGGAGCTGTGAGGAGGGTGGAGGAGCCCTGGACGGAGCTGTGAGGAGGGCGGAGGAACCCTGGACGGAGCTGTGAGGAGGGTGGAGGAGCCCTGGACGGAGCTGTGAGGAGGGTGGAGGAGCCCTGGACGGAGCTGTGAGGAGGGCGGAGGAACCCTGGACGGAGCTGTGAGGAGGGTGGAGGAACCCTGGACGGAGCTGTGAGGAGGGTGGAGGAACCCTGGACGGAGCAGCTGTGAGGAGGGCGGAGGAACCCTGGACGGAACAGCTGTGAGGAGGGTGGAGGAACCCTGGACGGAGCAGCTGTGACGAGGGTGGAGGAGCCCTGGACGGAGCAGTGAGGAGGGTGGAGGAGCCCTGCTCCCTGGACACTCTGCTTCACGGCTCTTCATGATGGAACGTTGTTTCTCCGTTAGATTCATCACCTCGTCGCTGTCCGTCCTCCACACAGCCGCTGGAAACAAACGTAGGCGCGTTCAGTCCGACAGCACGCCACCGGGAGCATTTTACCACGCCGCGCGCTAGGCCTCATGGGAACTGTGGTATTCCTTCAGGCAAAGCACTTCCGCTTTGTCCACTGGCGCCGCCAAAATCAACCAAAACTGAAAGTTCCTCAGTGTCGCTTTAAATTTCATCTGGAGAAACAAGCCACATTATATGAAGAAGAGTGACGTGGTTAAAGAAAGTAAGGATGGAGGCCTGAAGGTCGCTGATTTTGACTGCCTCAATGGAACGTTGAAAATAAATTGGATTAAATCTTGGAGGGAGATTAAATCTCAGGGGAGCCGTCCTCGCCGTGTGACGTGATCGTGGGAAACAGAGCGTTTTCAGGGTGGGAGGGGCTGCCTCTCTGAGCAGCAGGAACACCAGGAGAGATCAAACACACAGGCACGAAGGGAAAGAACGCTTTGGGGAGTTTTTGGTGAGAACATGACTATATAACATGATACAGCCCCTTTAAAGAGTCATCCAATTCATTCCATAAGTCAGCTCCTCTTCGGGTGATAAACATACTTTTTAAAGTGGTACGAACCCGCTGGTTTTTAAAATTCATTTGTCCTCTTAGGTTATATTTAGGATCTCTATCAAGGAACATGCTCTGAATATTGATCGGAAGCAGTTTGTTCCGGGCCTTACACATCATTTTGTTTTAAATTTCACTAGATCTTCAAATTTCATAATCTTAGAATGTAGAAAAAGAGGGTTCGTATGATCCTTATAACCAGCATTATGTGTGATCCTGATAGCCTTTTTTTGCATGATGGAAATGTCATTAACATTGGTTTGATATGTATTTCCCCAAACCTCAACGCAGTAGCTAAAATATGGTAATATAAGCGTACAAGAGATTGTGAAAAGCGCCTTTGAATCCAAAAGATGTTTTGATTTTCTCATAATTGCAATAGATTTGGCCATTTTATTTTTCACAGTTGTTATTTGTGGCTTCCAGCGTAGTTTCGGATCAATAATAACCCCAAGAAAATTATATTCGTTCACACATTCAATTATTTCATTATTTATTAGTAATTTAGGTTCCATGTTGATTTTCTTGTTACTCAATACCATAAATTTAGTTTTTTTGAGATAAGTGATAATTTATTATGGTCAAACCATTCTTTCAGTTTGATCGTTTCCGTGGAGGCTTCGGCCAATAGCTGGTTTAGATTAGTTCCAGAGCACAAAATTGTTGTATCGTCTGCGAAAAGTACTAATTTGAGTTTTTTGGAGATAGCACACAAGTCGTTAATATACAGTAAAAAGAGGATTGGTCCGAGTACAGAACCTTGAGGCACTCCACACTCGATGGGGCTCCAGGTTGAGGCACAGTCGCCAGTCTGAACACACTGATGTCTGTCATGCAAGTATGATTTCAGCCAGTGCAACGGGCAGCCTCTGACTCTATAATTTTCTAGTTTTGTTATTAAGATACTGTGGTCTATCGTATCAAACGCCTTTTTCAGATCTATAAAAATGGCAAGAGAATATTTTTGTTTCTCCATGTTATTGCTAATCTCTTCAACCAGGTCGATCGTGGCTAGAGTGGTGGAACGGTTCTCCCTGAAGCCAAACACTTTTCATGTAATAAGTTATTTCTATTCATGTAGTTATTGAGTCTGTCCTCAAAAAGTTTTTCAAGAATTTTTGCCATTTGAGGCAGCAGAGAGATCGGCCTATGGTTTTGAAAAATGTGTTTATCCCCATTTTTGAATATGGGTATTACTTTTGCAATTTTCATTTGTGATGGGAATTTCACAGTTTCAAAGGAGAGATTAAAGATGTGTGTAATTGGAGTAATTATATCAACAATAACTTGCTTAATCAGGCTCATGCTCAGGCATCACAGTCCTGAGAGTTTTTGCTCTTAAACCGTCCCACCACTTTAAGGATTTCCTCATCATCGACTGGGCTGAGGAAGAAGGAACCAGGATTATGATTTACATTGACATCAGTTTGGGGGACATTATTTTTTGGAATGGCAATTGCTTTCACAAACAAATACTGTTGTATTGGAAAATGTTATATGTACACAACTTCTCACCGCATGCCACCATATTGTGGAATAATAGATTTGTACTGTACAGGAATAAGTCTTTGTTTTATGAAGATTGGTATGAGAGGAATACATGGTCTTCAGCTGATTTAATGGATACTAGTGGTAACTTTCTGGATTATGAACAATTCTGCACGAAACACTCTTTCAACCCCTCAAAGTCAGACTTTATTAAATTACATCGAGTTCTTCCCCAAGAATTTGTATTTTTAATTAAAAATACAGCCACAACTGCCCCCACTGTCACTTGAAGGGATGTTACTTCTGGATAACAAATGTAATAATTATATTTTAAGAAATTGTTTAACTGAAAAAAATATTCCTTGGGAGACGAAACAAAGATGACATCTTACACAAATGTGATAAACATTCCATTCATAAGTTAAGAACATGTATCTGAAATCCCCTAACCCGCCCAAAGCGAAAGAAACACACTTCAAAATTATGAACAATATTTCCCCTTCCAAAGAACTTCTCAGGCAACGTTTTGGTATTGATGATAATAATTGCTCATTTTGTGAAAATGAAATTGAGGCTGTGGACCATATATTTTTCTTTGTGATGTAGCGCAGACATTCTGGCTTGATATTCACAGCTGGATCAAACAAATCATTCCATCATTCCTAACTTCCTTTTCTAGAGACAATATAACATTTGGTGTGATTTTGCAAAACAAAAATGATGAAGTCTGTTGCAGTGTAATTCTATGTCTCGCAAAATTCTTTATCCACCATTACAGAGTCATGAAATCATCCCCCAGATTTACTGTTTTCATATCTGAATTTTAATTGTACCTGAAATCCCTAAAAGCAATTGAAGGAACAAAAGCACAAAAGCTGTACGAGTCTAAAGACTTCCCACATAATGAATAACTGAGGCAGCCCCCCCCCCCCCAGCGATGGATTGATAGTGATGTTGTTATTGTGTGTTTTGTTTTGTTATGTTTTTGTTTTTCTTGTTATAAGACTTTTCTCAATACTAATACAAACACTTGAAGTTTCAGATGTCTGCAGGAGCTCGCCGTCCTTCTCTTGGCAGTTTGTTTGTAAAATATATCACATTTGGTGATGCTGCTGCCAGGTTTGTTTTATGCGTGTTGATGTTTCTTATCTCATACATGCGACTTGATGACTGTTAATAAAGGAGAGAGAGAGAGAGAGAGAGAAAAGAATTGAAAATAATAGATTGATGTGAATCTCAACCTGGCAACCACGTGTGTGTTGCTGAAATGTATCCGGACAGCTGCTCGATTGAAGCTCATTTCTGAGCCACATTGATAAAAGTCACTTCACGCTTAAACTGACAATCCAGGTTTAAAGTATTGTGTCTCGTTATGATAGAGACAGTCTAATTTATTCTTTACAAAAGCTTCTCCGTCTCCTTCGGAAAGCATCATGTCCGCTGTTGTTGTGTCCGGATTGTTTTTATCGACGGACAGGAAGTAGCTCTCCAGAGAAGACACATTTCAAGCAGTCTGAGGGAAAATGGGAGAGCAGCCTGTCCGAGTGTAAGTGTGGTCTCCGTAAGTCGGCGGTGCGGCTCCGGTCCGGTGTGTTCTGGTCCGGTACGTCCCGGTCCGGTGCGGCTCCGGTCCGGTGCGTCCCGGTCCGGCGCGTCCCGGTCCGTACGGGTCTGTCTGCGGCGCAGAGCTTTATATTGAGTTGTACAGGAAGTGTGTGTGGAGGAAAACAAACCTCACTGCATCCTAACATCCTGACACAGCATACAGATGATTAAACCGATTATTTCAAAAGGTCAAAGGTCATTTAAAAGTGTTTAGTTTCACTTCCTTCGGTTTTTCATTAAACTCTGAAAAGTCCGACTTCAAATTGATTAGTTTGTATTTTGAAGATGAGGAAGAGATTAGCTTTAAAGATGAGAGCGAGGTGGAGAAAACCTGCAGACAAGGAGCATGTGATGTTTGTTTAACCTGAAACTCTGAACATTTATGTCGAAAAGCTGTTAAAATTAGCCATAGTTAAACCTGGAATCAGAAATCAGCTGGAATGTCAGCAAAACTTTTCAACTGCAGATGGTTAAAACCGACAAAGTCCCGTAAAATCTATCTAATAAGAATGTCTGTTTGTTTTATTCATTTCTGTATTGAGAAAGAGAAATATGTTTTGTGTAGGGAAGACTTTTATTTTGACAGGTGTGTGTGTGTGTGTGTGTGTGTGTGTGTGTGTGTGTGTGTGTGTGTGTGTGTGTGCAGCCTGGTGTGCGGGGACGTTCAGGGCCAGTTCAACGCTCTGTTCAGTCGTGTCCAGACCATCCAGAAGAAGACGGGACAGTTTGACGTGAGGACAGAAGGACGCTGGAGAGTTGTCTCCGTCCGTGTCCTTCAGGCTGATCAGGTTCTCTGTTCTCTGTTCTCTGTTCTCTGTTCTCTGTTCTCCCAGCTGCTGCTGTGTGTGGGGGAGTTTTTTGGATCGACACCAGAGGCGGAGGCCGAGTGGCAGCAGTTTAAAACAGGAGCGAAGAAAGGTGAGGAGTTCCTGAACTGCAGTACAGGGCGTGACCAGAGAGGGCGCTGCTGCACGGTACATCCGCTGTTCCTGTTACTGTTGTGTCCCCCCCAGCTCCCGTCCATACGTACGTCCTGGGAGCCGCCAGTCCGGACACGGAGACCTGGTTTGAGAAAGCAGACGGATGTGAGCTGGCGGAGAACATCACGTATCTGGGTGAGCCGGGTCCTGAAGTCCCATGCTGAGGTCAAAGGTCATCAGCGTTCCCTTCACATTTATTTCACAGCTTATGTGTGATCCATCTCAAACATGTTGAACTTATACTTTTTAAAGATTGAAGAAAGATAATTCTTAGATACATTTTTCATAATTAATTTGATATACATCAAACCAAAGAAACGTGACAAAACACTCAGTGAACATATCGTCAAGCTAACAGCTGTAGAGCCTCATGAAATCCATGTTAACGGAACCGTGGACGGAATCGCGGAAATGACCAATAAAAACGGAATTTGAATAAAACGCGGAATATTGCGGAATTCGTCCTAATCTGGTCTGAAATTCAGTTTTCGGGAGAAAATGGAACCTTATAGTGCAAAGCAAACATGCAGGAGGGACCGCCCGAGCTGCTGCAACCTGTACGTCACTTCCACTGCTAACATGCTAAAGCTGCGTTCACAACGCCAAATGCTTTCCGCGATTTTGCGTCAAAATACAATTGAAAATAAATGTGAACGCGCGTTCCAGCCGCGACGAGACGCGACGCAACAACACCATGTCCAAGCGAGCTGCTCCCTCCCCTCTCACACATTCAAAACAGTTATGAAACTCCACGCTAAGCGCTAAACACAGAGCAGAACAGTACACGGACTTTTATGCCTCAGGGGAAAAGCTTTTTTGTAAATACTGTCAACGTACCGTGGACTGGACTCGCAAAGACGCATGCAACTAATTGAAAAGTATTTCTTTGTTGCAGGACTTTAAACATTAAATGGACTGTTATATCCTCTTAGATTGTGGACATTTATTCATTTCCACTTACCAGACACCTTTTTTATGGTAAAAATGAGCATAAAAATCAAAATACCAAATTCAGAAATATTAAAACGGAAAAAATGGAATTGGGGAAAAAATAAAAAGGATTTCATATACCTCTACAGCTAAAACGGCCCGTTAGTCTTATGTACTTATGTCCCGCTGACTAAGTTGACCAAAAAACGGGGGGGGGGGGGGGGGTCGGGGGGGGGGTTGGGGGGGGTGCTAGTGACTCCTCTTCTGCAACTTGATGGCAGCTCCCTCGACCAATCACACTTGAAGCAGTTGAAGCTCTGACTAAAGGTTTCTTTCTTATGTCTGAACTGTTGCTTGTGTTGTACGTCGCTTTGGACAAACGCGTCTGCTGAATGGAACCGCAGAACCGCAGAACTGTAGTCTGATAACTGCTGGAATGTCTGTGATTTAATGGGTTTATGAGGCAGTGTATTTCAATGCAGACAGCCCTCTAGTGGTCATATAGTGCAACTGCAATAGAAAAAGAGAAATCTATGATGTCATGAGTCACCGGTTCCACGTCGGCGAGAAGTCCCAGTTCCACGAGGAGAAAACATTGTGAACATTGACATCCCTGGTATCCCTGGTTCCAGGTGGTTCCAGGTGGTTCCAGGTGGTTCCAGGTGGTTCCAAGTGGTTCTAGGTGGTTGTAGGTGGTTCCAGGTGGTTCCCAGTGGGTGTGTTCAGTGATCTTGTGGACCTGGTTCCAGGTGGTTCCAGATGGTTCCCGGTGGGTGTGTTCAGTCTTCTCGTGGTCCTGGTTCTAGGTCGGCGTGGCGTGTTCACGGGTGTGTCAGGACTTCAGATCGCCTACGTGAGCGGTCGGGAGGCCCAGCGGGACCCGGCCCCGGCTCACTGCTTCACCCGGGAGGACCTGTCGGCCCTGGTGACCCCGCTGACCGGCGGGTCCCGGTTCCGGGGCGTGGACGTCCTGCTGACGTCGCAGTGGCCCCGGGGAGTGTGGCGCTTCGGGAACAACCCGGTAAGCGCCCCGTCTCAGCCGGACCCCCAGGGGGCGCCGCGGCCCTCCTCAGGTTCCTCTCCGTGCGCAGGAAGTCGACACCAAGTCCTGTGGGAGCGGCGCCATCGCTCACCTGGCAGACAGACTCAAACCGCGGTACCACTTCTCGGCACTAGAGGGCGTCCACTACGAGAGACTCCCCTACAGGTGGGGCCGGGTGAACCGGCACAGCGAGAACGGCCGCCGCCCGCCGCCAACCTTCCGTCACATGTCGCTGTCCGAATCCCCAGGAACCACGTCGTTCTCCAAGAAAACGCTCAGCACGTCAGTCGCTTCATCGCCCTGGCAACGGTCAACAACCCCGCCAAGAAGAAGGTAGGCGTCAGCGATCTGACCGCGAGGCGTTCAGGGAGCGCTGCTCACCTCCGCCACTGCCTCCGGAGCAGGAACAAAACATCTGGCAGCTGCAGCCTGGACTTCCAGATGTTCAGGAAACCTGATGTTCAGGCGCCGCCAGTCAGTTGGACAGAATCAGTCGCGCTTCAATCATTGACGGACGTCTTTGAATGTCTGGATTTACCAGTCTTTACGTGGCGATGCCTTCACGGCACGTCGGTCAGTTGTGGCTAGTCAGTAGTTTGCATGCGAGGCTTTCTGTATTGATCCCTGGTCCGTGGCCCACGAGGCGTTTCAGGACCCTTCGTTCCTGCCTGCAGGGTTAAGGTGTGGTTGTTGCCTCGACCCTGTGTTGCAGTATCTCTACGCCTTCAACATCGTCCCCATGAAGACCCTGGACCCCTCGGAGCTGGTCAGGCAGCCGCAGGACGTCACCGAAAACCCCTACAGGCGGACGGACGGCGCGGACAACAGGAAGACGTCCTTCGGCGCCGCGGCAGACGACGAGGTAATCACCGGGTGGACCCGGTTCTCCCGGGTCATCGGTCACCTGACTTCCGGTCGTCTCCCCAGGAGCCCGCCGGCCAGTTCTTCTTCGACCTGGGCGGCCGGCGGGGCGGCGGCAAGAGGCCGGACCAGGACGGACGGCGTCCGGACCGCCGGCGGGACGGACAGCTGCCGCCCAAGCAGCCGCGCAGACACCGTGAGTCCAGCTCAGCAGTGGTGGGGCCGAAGACCCCCGTCGGGCCCCCGTCAGGCCCCTGTTAGGGCTCCGTCAGGCCCCCGTCAGGCCCCCGTCGGGCCCCCGTCGGGCCCCCGTCAGGCCTCCGTCAGGCCCCCGTCAGGCCCCCGTCAGGCCTCCGTCAGGCCTCCGTCAGGCCCCCGTCAGGCCCCCGTCAGGCCTCCGTCAGGCCCCCGTCAGGCCCCCGTCAGGCCCCCGTCAGGCCTCCGTCTGGCCTCCGTCAGGCCCCCGTCAGGCCTCCGTCTGGCCTCCGTCTGGCCTCCGTCAGGCCCCCGTCAGGCCTCCGTCTGGCCTCCGTCAGGCCCCCGTCAGGCCTCCGTCTGGCCCCCGTCAGGCCCCCGTCAGGCCCCCGTCAGGCCCCCGTCAGGCCCCCGTCAGGCCTCCGTCAGGCCCCCGTCAGGCCTCCGTCAGGCCCCCATCAGGCCCCCGTCAGGCCCCCGTCAGGCCTCCGTCAGGCCCCCGTCAGGCCTCCGTCAGGCCCCCGTCAGGCCCCCGTCAGGCCTCCGTCAGGCCTCCGTCAGGCCCCCGTCAGGCCCCCGTCAGGCCTCCGTCAGGCCTCCGTCTGGCCTCCGTCAGGCCCCCGTCAGGCCCCCGTCAGGCCCCCGTCAGGCCCCCGTCAGGCCTCCGTCTGGCCTCCGTCAGGCCTCCGTCAGGCCTCCGTCAGGCCCCCGTCAGGCCTCCGTCAGGCCTCAGTCAGGCCCCCGTCAGGCCCCCGTCAGGCCTCCGTCAGGCCTCCGTCAGGCCCCCGTCAGGCCTCCGTCTGGCCTCCGTCAGGCCCCCGTCAGGCCTCCGTCTGGCCTCCGTCAGGCCCCCGTCAGGCCTCCGTCAGGCCCCCGTCAGGCCCCCGTCAGGCCCCCGTCAGGCCCCCGTCAGGCCTCCTTCAGGCCCCCGTCAGGCCCCCGTCAGGCCTCCGTCAGGCCCCCGTCAGGCCTCCTTCAGGCCTCAGTCAGGCCCCCGTCAGGCCTCCGTCAGGCCCCCGTCAGGCCCCTGTCAGGCCCCTGTTAGGGCTCCGTCTGGCCTCCGTCAGGCCCCCGTCAGGCCCCCGTCAGGCCTCCGTCAGGCCCCCGTCAGGCCTCCGTCTGGCCTCCGTCAGGCCCCCGTCAGGCCTCCGTCTGGCCCCCGTCAGGCCTCCGTCAGGCCCCCGTCAGGCCTCCGTCAGGCCCCCGTCAGGCCTCCGTCAGGCCTCCGTCAGGCCCCCGTCAGGCCCCCGTCGGGCCCCCGTCAGGCCTCCGTCAGGCCCCCGTCAGGCCTCCGTCTGGCCCCCGTCAGGCCTCCGTCAGGCCCCCGTCAGGCCTCCGTCAGGCCCCCGTCAGGCCTCCGTCAGGCCTCCGTCAGGCCCCCGTCAGGCCCCCGTCAGGCCTCAGTCAGGCCCCCGTCAGGCCTCCGTCAGGCCCCCGTCAGGCCCCTGTCAGGCCCCTGTTAGGGCTCCGTCTGGCCTCCGTCAGGCCCCCGTCAGGCCCCCGTCAGGCCTCCGTCTGGCCTCCGTCAGGCCCCCGTCAGGCCTCCGTCTGGCCCCCGTCAGGCCTCCGTCAGGCCCCCGTCAGGCCTCCGTCAGGCCCCCGTCAGGCCTCCGTCAGGCCCCTGTCAGGCCCCTGTTAGGGCTCCGTCTGGCCTCCGTCAGGCCCCCGTCAGGCCCCCGTCAGGCCTCCGTCAGGCCCCCGTCAGGCCTCCGTCAGGCCCCCGTCAGGCCTCCGTCTGGCCTCCGTCAGGCCCCCGTCAGGCCCCCGTCAGGCCCCCGTCAGGCCTCCGTCAGGCCCCCGTCAGGCCTCCGTCAGGCCTCCGTCAGGCCCCCGTCAGGCCTCCGTCTGGCCTCCGTCAGGCCCCCGTCAGGCCCCCGTCAGGCCTCCGTCAGGCCCCCGTCAGGCCCCCGTCAGGCCCCCGTCAGGCCCCCGTCAGGCCTCCGTCAGGCCCCCGTCAGGCCCCCGTCAGGCCTCCGTCTGGCCCCCGTCAGGCCTCCGTCAGGCCTCAGTCAGGCCCCCGTCAGGCCCCCGTCAGGCCTCCGTCAGGCCTCCGTCAGGCCCCGTCAGGCCTCCGTCAGGCCCCCGTCAGGCCCCCGTCAGGCCCCCGTCAGGCCCCCGTCAGGCCTCCGTCTGGCCTCCGTCAGGCCCCCGTCAGGCCTCCGTCTGGCCTCCGTCAGGCCCCCGTCAGGCCTCCGTCAGGCCTCCGTCAGGCCCCCGTCAGGCCCCCGTCAGGCCTCCGTCAGGCCTCCGTCAGGCCCCCGTCAGGCCCCCGTCAGGCCCCCGTCAGGCCTCCTTCAGGCCTCAGTCAGGCCCCCGTCAGGCCTCCGTCAGGCCCCCGTCAGGCCTCCGTCAGGCCCCCGTCAGGCCTCCTTCAGGCCTCAGTCAGGCCCCCGTCAGGCCTCCGTCAGGCCCCCGTCAGGCCCCCGTCAGGCCTCCGTCAGGCCTCCTTCAGGCCTCAGTCAGGCCCCCGTCAGGCCTCCGTCAGGCCCCCGTCAGGCCCCCGTCAGGCCCCCGTCAGGCCTCCTTCAGGCCCCCGTCAGGCCCCCGTCAGGCCTCCGTCAGGCCCCCGTCAGGCCTCCGTCTGGCCTCCGTCAGGCCCCCGTCAGGCCTCCGTCTGGCCTCCGTCAGGCCCCCGTCAGGCCCCCGTCAGGCCTCCTTCAGGCCTCAGTCAGGCCCCCGTCAGGCCTCCGTCAGGTCTCCGTCAGGCCCCCGTCAGGCCTCCGTCAGGTCTCCGTCAGGCCCCCGTCAGGCCCCCGTCAGGCCTCCGTCAGGCCCCCGTCAGGCCTCCGTCTGGCCTCCGTCAGGCCCCCGTCAGGCCTCCGTCTGGCCCCCGTCAGGCCTCCGTCAGGCCCCCGTCAGGCCCCCGTCAGGCCCCCGTCAGGCCTCCTTCAGGCCTCAGTCAGGCCCCCGTCAGGCCTCCGTCAGGCCCCCGTCAGGCCCCCGTCAGGCCTCCGTCAGGCCCCCGTCAGGCCTCCTTCAGGCCTCAGTCAGGCCCCCGTCAGGCCTCCGTCAGGCCCCCGTCAGGCCCCTGTCAGGCCCCTGTTAGGGCTCCGTCTGGCCTCCGTCAGGCCCCCGTCAGGCCCCCGTCAGGCCCCCGTCAGGCCCCCGTCAGGCCTCCGTCTGGCCTCCGTCAGGCCCCCGTCAGGCCTCCGTCTGGCCTCCGTCAGGCCCCCGTCAGGCCCCCGTCAGGCCCCCGTCAGGCCTCCGTCAGGCCCCCGTCAGGCCTCCGTCTGGCCTCCGTCAGGCCTCCGTCAGGTCTCCGTCAGGCCCCCGTCAGGCCCCCGTCAGGCCTCCGTCAGGCCTCCGTCAGGCCCCCGTCAGGCCCCCGTCAGGCCTCCGTCAGGCCCCCGTCAGGCCTCCTTCAGGCCTCAGTCAGGCCTCCGTCAGGCCTCCGTCAGGCCCCCGTCAGGCCCCCGTCAGGCCTCCGTCAGGCCTCCTTCAGGCCTCAGTCAGGCCCCCGTCAGGCCTCCGTCAGGTCTCCGTCAGGCCCCCGTCAGGCCCCCGTCAGGCCTCCGTCAGGCCTCCGTCAGGCCCCCGTCAGGCCCCCGTCAGGCCTCCGTCAGGCCTCCTTCAGGCCTCAGTCAGGCCCCCGTCAGGCCTCCGTCAGGCCCCCGTCAGGCCCCCGTCAGGCCTCCGTCAGGCCCCCGTCAGGCCTCCTTCAGGCCTCAGTCAGGCCCCCGTCAGGCCTCCGTCAGGCCCCCGTCAGGCCCCTGTCAGGCCCCTGTTAGGGCTCCGTCTGGCCTCCGTCAGGCCCCCGTTGGGCCCCCGTCTGGCCTCCGTCAGGCCTCCGTCAGGCCTCCGTCAGGCCTCCGTCAGGCCCCTGTTAGGGCTCCGTCAGGCCTCCGTCAGGCCCCTGTTAGGGCTCCGTCTGGCCTCCGTCAGGCCCCCGTCAGGCCTCCGTCTGGCCTCCGTCAGGCCCCCGTCAGGCCTCCGTCTGGCCTCCGTCAGGCCCCCGTCAGGCCTCCGTCTGGCCCCCGTCAGGCCTCCGTCAGGCCCCCGTCAGGCCTCCGTCAGGTCTCCGTCAGGCCCCCGTCAGGCCCCCGTCAGGCCTCCGTCAGGCCTCCGTCAGGCCCCCGTCAGGCCCCCGTCAGGCCCCCGTCAGGCCCCCGTCAGGCCTCAGTCAGGCCCCCGTCAGGCCTCCGTCAGGCCCCCGTCAGGCCTCCGTCAGGCCCCCGTCAGGCCTCCTTCAGGCCTCAGTCAGGCCCCCGTCAGGCCTCCGTCAGGCCCCCGTCAGGCCCCCGTCAGGCCTCCGTCAGGCCTCCTTCAGGCCTCAGTCAGGCCCCCGTCAGGCCTCCGTCAGGCCCCCGTCAGGCCCCCGTCAGGCCCCCGTCAGGCCTCCGTCAGGCCCCCGTCAGGCCCCCGTCAGGCCTCCGTCAGGCCCCCGTCAGGCCTCCGTCTGGCCTCCGTCAGGCCCCCGTCAGGCCTCCGTCTGGCCTCCGTCAGGCCCCCGTCAGGCCCCCGTCAGGCCTCCTTCAGGCCTCAGTCAGGCCCCCGTCAGGCCTCCGTCAGGTCTCCGTCAGGCCCCCGTCAGGCCTCCGTCAGGTCTCCGTCAGGCCCCCCGTCAGGCCCCCGTCAGGCCTCCGTCAGGCCCCCGTCAGGCCTCCGTCTGGCCTCCGTCAGGCCCCCGTCAGGCCTCCGTCTGGCCCCCGTCAGGCCTCCGTCAGGCCCCCGTCAGGCCCCCGTCAGGCCCCCGTCAGGCCTCCTTCAGGCCTCAGTCAGGCCCCCGTCAGGCCTCCGTCAGGCCCCCGTCAGGCCCCCGTCAGGCCTCCGTCAGGCCCCCGTCAGGCCTCCTTCAGGCCTCAGTCAGGCCCCCGTCAGGCCTCCGTCAGGCCCCCGTCAGGCCCCTGTCAGGCCCCTGTTAGGGCTCCGTCTGGCCTCCGTCAGGCCCCCGTCAGGCCCCCGTCAGGCCCCCGTCAGGCCCCCGTCAGGCCTCCGTCTGGCCTCCGTCAGGCCCCCGTCAGGCCTCCGTCAGGCCCCCGTCAGGCCCCCGTCAGGCCCCCGTCAGGCCCCCGTCAGGCCTCCGTCAGGCCCCCGTCAGGCCTCCGTCTGGCCCCCGTCAGGCCCCCGTGAGGCCCCCGTCAGGCCCCCGTCAGGCCCCCGTCAGGCCCCCGTCAGGCCTCCGTCAGGCCTCCGTCAGGCCCCCGTCAGGCCCCCGTCAGGCCTCCGTCAGGCCCCCGTCAGGCCTCCTTCAGGCCTCAGTCAGGCCTCCGTCAGGCCTCCGTCAGGCCCCCGTCAGGCCCCCGTCAGGCCCCCGTCAGGCCTCCTTCAGGCCTCAGTCAGGCCCCCGTCAGGCCTCCGTCAGGTCTCCGTCAGGCCCCCGTCAGGCCCCCGTCAGGCCTCCGTCAGGCCTCCGTCAGGCCCCCGTCAGGCCCCCGTCAGGCCTCCGTCAGGCCTCCTTCAGGCCTCAGTCAGGCCCCCGTCAGGCCTCCGTCAGGCCCCCGTCAGGCCCCCGTCAGGCCTCCGTCAGGCCCCCGTCAGGCCTCCTTCAGGCCTCAGTCAGGCCCCCGTCAGGCCTCCGTCAGGCCCCCGTCAGGCCCCTGTCAGGCCCCTGTTAGGGCTCCGTCTGGCCTCCGTCAGGCCCCCGTCGGGCCCCCGTCTGGCCTCCGTCAGGCCTCCGTCAGGCCTCCGTCAGGCCTCCGTCAGGCCCCTGTTAGGGCTCCGTCAGGCCTCCGTCAGGCCCCTGTTAGGGCTCCGTCTGGCCTCCGTCAGGCCCCCGTCAGGCCTCCGTCTGGCCTCCGTCAGGCCCCCGTCAGGCCTCCGTCTGGCCTCCGTCAGGCCCCCGTCAGGCCTCCGTCTGGCCTCCGTCAGGCCCCCGTCAGGCCTCCGTCTGGCCCCCGTCAGGCCTCCGTCAGGCCCCCGTCAGGCCCCCGTCAGGCCCCCGTCAGGCCTCCTTCAGGCCTCAGTCAGGCCCCCGTCAGGCCTCCGTCAGGCCCCCGTCAGGCCCCCGTCAGGCCTCCGTCAGGCCCCCGTCAGGCCTCCTTCAGGCCTCAGTCAGGCCCCCGTCAGGCCTCCGTCAGGCCCCCGTCAGGCCCCCGTCAGGCCTCCGTCAGGCCCCCGTCAGGCCTCCTTCAGGCCTCAGTCAGGCCCCCGTCAGGCCTCCGTCAGGCCTCCGTCAGGCCCCCGTCAGGCCCCTGTCAGGCCCCTGTTAGGGCTTCCGTCTGGCCTCCGTCAGGCCCCCGTCAGGCCCCCGTCAGGCCCCCGTCAGGCCCCCGTCAGGCCTCCGTCTGGCCTCCGTCAGGCCCCCGTCAGGCCTCCGTCTGGCCTCCGTCAGGCCCCCGTCAGGCCCCCGTCAGGCCCCCGTCAGGCCTCCGTCAGGCCCCCGTCAGGCCTCCGTCTGGCCTCCGTCAGGCCCCCGTCCGGCCTCCGTCAGGTCTCCGTCAGGCCCCCGTCAGGCCCCCGTCAGGCCTCCGTCAGGCCTCCGTCAGGCCCCCGTCAGGCCCCCGTCAGGCCTCCGTCAGGCCCCCGTCAGGCCTCCTTCAGGCCTCAGTCAGGCCTCCGTCAGGCCTCCGTCAGGCCCCCGTCAGGCCCCCGTCAGGCCTCCGTCAGGCCTCCTTCAGGCCTCAGTCAGGCCCCCGTCAGGCCTCCGTCAGGTCTCCGTCAGGCCCCCGTCAGGCCCCCGTCAGGCCTCCGTCAGGCCTCCGTCAGGCCCCCGTCAGGCCTCCGTCAGGCCCCCGTCAGGCCTCCTTCAGGCCTCAGTCAGGCCCCCGTCAGGCCTCCGTCAGGCCCCCGTCAGGCCCCCGTCAGGCCCCCGTCAGGCCCCTGTCAGGCCCCTGTTAGGGCTCCGTCTGGCCTCCGTCAGGCCCCCGTTGGGCCCCCGTCTGGCCTCCGTCAGGCCTCCGTCAGGCCTCAGTCAGGCCCCCGTCAGGCCTCCGTCAGGCTTCCTTCAGGCCTCAGTCAGGCCCCCGTCAGGCCTCCGTCAGGCCCCCGTCAGGCCCCTGTCAGGCCCCTGTTAGGGCTCCGTCTGGCCTCCGTCAGGCCCCCGTTGGGCCCCCGTCTGGCCTCCGTCAGGCCTCCGTCAGGCCTCCGTCAGGCCTCCTTCAGGCCTCAGTCAGGCCCCTGTCAGGCCCCTGTCAGGCCTCCGTCAGGCCTCCGTCAGGCCCCCGTCAGGCCTCCGTCAGGCCTCCGTCAGGCCCCTGTTAGGGCTCCGTCAGGCCCCCGTCAGGCCTCCGTCGGGCCTCCGTCGGGCCCTGTGAGGAAGTATTTTATCTTAATTAAACTAACCACGATGAAAAGTGAAAGGACGAAGCAGTGGCCAGAAACAGCAGTTACAGATACACAGCACCATAAACTGACAGCAGTGCTGCAGAACCAACGATTGGCTGTTTGTTCTTCTTCTCCTGCTGTTTCTTCTTCTCCTGCTGTGCTTTCAGCAGTATATATGAAGGAGAACCGTTCAGAAGCAGAGCATCCTGTCTGGTCTTTAAATATGTTTTGGATCTAAGATTAAAATGTGCATTGCAGGTCATTCTGATTTTCAGAACTAATCTCTTTAAAAGTTTCGGGGAAAGTTCTCAACGTATTCATTAACGTGTTACTGTGTGTTCTTAGCTCAGCCCACTGGTCCCTGCTGGTTCTGCCTGGCCAGCCCTCAGGTGGAAAAACACCTGGTCGTCAGCATCGGATCAAATGTGAGTGAATGAGTCCCCAGCGTCACATCTGAAGGTCTGCAAGAACAGAATGAGTCAACAGCATCACAACAAGTGTTGATGTAGGGCCGGACAAAATTTCGATATCAATATATACCGCAGTATATTTTTATTCAATAACGGTGATGTGAATTTTAAACACATTTTCAATATAGTGCATTACAGTCTGCGTTTCACAATCACTAACTGCTGCTCACGGCGCCGCTGATTCACGCCGAACAGGAAGCGCCGCAGAGAGTGATCAGAGCTCTGCAGCCACAGCGGGCCGTCCTCAGCTCAGGCTACAAGCTGAGCTCCACCGCCGTGAGTCTGAGCTCCAAAATGAGAACTGGTGATGTGAACGCCACTGAACAAGCTTCCACAAGCTAATCTGTGGCCACGAATTAGGAATATCATTCACTGAACAGCCCAGTGAAGTTAGCAGCATGTTGACAGATGAGGACTTTTGGTCTCAATAACTCTTTAACTAAACGTCAGTAACACACAGAGGAGCCTCCATCCCGCCGCTGTGAGCTGGACCACAGGCTGCAAGCTCCTTTTTATTAAAAGTCTCTGTCTATCAAGCAGCAGAAGCAATATTGTTTTCTATGAGCAGCCGTGGTGCTGCGGGGTTCAGGGACCGTCTACAATTTACAAGACGCTGCAGCAGTGAAGACAAACACCACAAAAAAAAACAGTACAGGGATTCACTGCAGTGTCACCATAATCACTACAACCTGAAGTAATTCTGTACGTAACCTTAGTAATTCTGAGCTCTTATTTTCCTTCCTGGTTGAAGCAGCTTTGTTTGAATCCATAACAACAACATAACTGTATTTAAGTGTAAAGTTAAAGCTATTTATATGGAAAAAGGTCAAACTTCTGTTTATTTGACAGTGATTTCATATTTCTTAAATAAAAGGGAAACATTTAATTTATTGTAGTTTTTATTTCTACAATGTTTTACTGGAGGAGCTTCCTGGATAAATCATTTCTAGTTTTACAGGAAGTACATTATCTACATGATTCTTAACAGTTTTTCTGAGGCTTTTGTATTATTTATATCGATATCGGAATTATATCGTATCGACCGAATTTATGAACTGTATCGTGATAACATTTTTGGCCATATGGTCCAGCCCGATGTTGATGCTTCTATGAATGAGAGTCCACAGTGTTCGTAGCTGTCGGTGTAGATGTGATGTGTTGGTGAATCCTGTTGTGTTGGATCTCCTGCTGAGGGCGACCAGTCACTCTTCTCTTGGTGGAAACATAAAGATGGCCTCCTGTGTGTCACAGTGTTACCTGGCCGTGGCCAAAGGCGGCTTGACGCCGCTGCACGTCCTCATCCTCCCCATCGGACACTACCAGTCGGTGGTGGAACTCGGCTCAGAGGTGGTGCAGGAGATGGACAAGTACAAGTCGGCCCTGAAGAACTTCTACAAGAGCAAAGGCCAGCGCTGCGTGGTGTTCGAGAGGAACTACCGGAGCCAGCATCTGCAGCTGCAGGTTCACAGCTGGCTGAAGCCTCATGGATCCCACAGCTGAAACTGGATTTAATCTCTGATCTGACAGCTGAAAAAGGGTTTAATCTCTGATCTGACAGCTGAAACTAGATTTAATCTCTGATCTGACAGCTGAAACAGGGTTTAATCTCTGATCTGACAGCTGAAACAGGGTTTAATCTCTAATCTGGCAGCTGAAACTGGATTTAATCTCTGATCTGACAGCTGAAACAGGGTTTAATCTCTAATCTGGCAGCTGAAACTGGATTTAATCTCTGATCTGACAGCTGAAACAGGGTTTAATCTCTAATCTGGCAGCTGAAACTGGATTTAATCTCTGATCTGACAGCTGAAACAGGGTTTAATCTCTAATCTGACAGCTGAAACTGGATTTAATCTCTGATCTGACAGCTGAAACAGGGTTTAATCTCTAATCTGGCAGCTGAAACTGGATTTAATCTCTGATCTGACAGCTGAAACAGGGTTTAATCTCTGATCTGACAGCTGAAACAGGATTTAATCTCTGATCTGACAGCTGAAACAGGGTTTAATCTCTGATCTGACAGCTGAAACTAGATTTAATCTCTGATCTGACAGCTGAAACAGGGTTTAATCTCTAATCTGACAGCTGAAACTGGATTTAATCTCTGATCTGACAGCTGAAACAGGGTTTAATCTCTTATCTGGCAGCTGAAACTGGATTTAATCTCTGATCTGACAGCTGAAACAGGGTTTAATCTCTGATCTGACAGCTGAAACTAGATTTAATCTCTGATCTGACAGCTGAAACACGGTTTAATCTCTGATCTGACAGCTGAAACTGGATTTAATCTCTGATCTGACAGCTGAAACAGGGTTTAATCTCTAATCTGGCAGCTGAAACTGGATTTAATCTCTGATCTGACAGCTGAAACAGGGTTTAATCTCTAATCTGACAGCTGAAACTGGATTTAATCTCTGATCTGACAGCTGAAACAGGGTTTAATCTCTGATCTGACAGCTGAAACTAGATTTAATCTCTGATCTGACAGCTGAAACAGGGTTTAATCTCTAATCTGACAGCTGAAACTGGATTTAATCTCTGATCTGACAGCTGAAACAGGGTTTAATCTCTAATCTGGCAGCTGAAACTGGATTTAATCTCTGATCTGACAGCTGAAACAGGGTTTAATCTCTGATCTGACAGCTGAAACTAGATTTAATCTCTGATCTGACAGCTGAAACAGGGTTTAATCTCTGATCTGACAGCTGAAACTAGATTTAATCTCTGATCTGACAGCTGAAACAGGGTTTAATCTCTAATCTGACAGCTGAAACTGGATTTAATCTCTGATCTGACAGCTGAAACAGGGTTTAATCTCTAATCTGGCAGCTGAAACTAGATTTAATCTCTAATCTGGCAGCTGAAACTAGATTTAATCTCTGATCTGACAGCTGAAACTAGATTTAATCTCTGATTTGACAGCTGAAACAGGGTTTAATCTCTAATCTGACAGCTGAAACTAGATTTAATCTCTGATCTGACAGCTGAAGCTTTATTTTATCTCTGACAGCTGACACTGACCTGTGTTTTCCCCAGAAGCTTCTGTCAGTCAGTTTAAAGTGTGGGCTTTCTCCAGGAAGCTCCCAGCAGCTTTAGAAGGTCAGTCGTCCCTCCATTGCTCAGCTGTTGACCTTTGACCTGTGCCGGTTCAGGTGGTCCCGGTGCCGCTGGACCGCTGCTCCACCGAGGACATCAAGGAGGCCTTCATGGTCCAGGCTGAGGAGCAGCAGATGGAGCTGATGGAGATCCCTGAACACAGCGACCTCAAGCAGGTACCACACACACACACACACACACACACACACACACACACACACACACACACACACACACACACACACACACACACACACACACCTGAACACAGATGCAGCAGTCCAGGGAGCTGACGGAGGTGCTGGTGTTTTCAGATCGCCCCTCCAGGAACACCGTACTTCTACGTGGAGCTGGACTCCGGGGAGAAACTCTTCCACCGCATCAGGAAGCATTTCCCTCTGCAGTTTGGGAGGTGAGCACGCGCTTCCTTTCTCTAGAGAACCTCAGACAAGAACCTGAGGAACCTCAGCGAGGGACCGTGGGACAGACACGGGACCCTCAGTGTTCCCCAGGACTGTTGGAATTCAGTTCAATTTCTTTGAATGTGAAGTTATCATTGCAATACACAGAGTGTCCTCAGGGGGTGCCAGACCGCTCTTATTTTGAAAGAGTCCACACTAATATATATTTGTTTTAATGAACCCTAACCCCTGTTTTTTACTGAAGAAGTGAGACTTCAGGCCGTCTGGAGATCAGCGTTCTGCAGGAGGTGTGGTTTAGAACCTGCTGATGTTGTTCTGGAGGTTTAGAACCTGCTGATGTTGTTCTGGAGGTTTAGAACCTGCTGATGTTGTTCTGGAGGTTTAGAACCTGCTGATGTTGTTCTGGAGGTTTAGAACCTGCTGATGTGTTTCTGGAGGTTTAGAACCTGCTGATGTGTTTCTGGAGGTTATAGAACCTGCTGATGTGTTTCTGGAGGTTTAGAACCTGCTGATGTTGTTCTGGAGGTTTAGAACCTGCTGATGTTGTTCTGGAGGTTTAGAACCTGCTGATGTGTTTCTGGAGGTTTAGAACCTGCTGATGTGTTTCTGGAGGTTTAGAACCTGCTGATGTGTTTCTGGAGGTTTAGAACCTGCTGATGTTGTTCTGGAGGTTTAGAACCTGCTGATGTGTTTCTGGAGGTTTAGAACCTGCTGATGTGTTTCTGGAGGTGTGGAACCTGCTGATGTGTTTCTGGAGGTTTAGAACCTGCTGATGTTGTTCTGGAGGTTTAGAACCTGCTGATGTGTTTCTGGAGGTTTAGAACCTGCTGATGTTGTTCTGGAGGTTTAGAACCTGCTGATGTTGTTCTGGAGGTTTAGAACCTGCTGATGTTGTTCTGGAGGTTTAGAACCTGCTGATGTTGTTCTGGAGGTTTAGAACCTGCTGATGTGTTTCTGGAGGTTTAGAACCTGCTGATGTGTTTCTGGAGGTTAGAACCTGCTGATGTGTTTCTGGAGGTTTAGAACCTGCTGATGTTGTTCTGGAGGTTTAGAACCTGCTGATGTTGTTCTGGAGGTTTAGAACCTGCTGATGTGTTTCTGGAGGTTTAGAACCTGCTGATGTGTTTCTGGAGGTTTAGAACCTGCTGATGTTGTTCTGGAGGTTTAGAACCTGCTGATGTTGTTCTGGAGGTTTAGAACCTGCTGATGTTGTTCTGGAGGTTTAGAACCTGCTGATGTGTTTCTGGAGGTTTAGAACCTGCTGATGTGTTTCTGGAGGTTTAGAACCTGCTGATGTTGTTCTGGAGGTTTAGAACCTGCTGATGTGTTTCTGGAGGTTTAGAACCTGCTGATGTGTTTCTGGAGGTTTAGAACCTGCTGATGTTGTTCTGGAGGTTTAGAACCTGCTGATGTTGTTCTGGAGGTTTAGAACCTGCTGATGTGTTTCTGGAGGTTTAGAACCTGCTGATGTTGTTCTGGAGGTTTAGAACCTGCTGATGTGTTTCTGGAGGTTTAGAACCTGCTGATGTTGTTCTGGAGGTTTAGAACCTGCTGATGTGTTTCTGGAGGTTTAGAACCTGCTGATGTGTTTCTGGAGGTTTAGAACCTGCTGATGTGTTTCTGGAGGTTTAGAACCTGCTGATGTGTTTCTGGAGGTTTAGAACCTGCTGATGTTGTTCTGGAGGTTTAGAACCTGCTGATGTGTTTCTGGAGGTTTAGAACCTGCTGATGTTGTTCTGGAGGTGTGGAACCTGCTGATGTGTTTCTGGAGGTTTAGAACCTGCTGATGTGTTTCTGGAGGTTTAGAACCTGCTGATGTGTTTCTGGAGGTTTAGAACCTGCTGATGTTGTTCTGGAGGTTTAGAACCTGCTGATGTTGTTCTGGAGGTTTAGAACCTGCTGATGTTGTTCTGGAGGTTTAGAACCTGCTGATGTTGTTCTGGAGGTTTAGAACCTGCTGATGTGTTTCTGGAGGTTTAGAACCTGCTGATGTTGTTCTGGAGGTTTAGAACCTGCTGATGTTGTTCTGGAGGTGTGGAACCTGCTGATGTGTTTCTGGAGGTTTAGAACCTGCTGATGTGTTTCTGGAGGTTTAGAACCTGCTGATGTTGTTCTGGAGGTTTAGAACCTGCTGATGTTGTTCTGGAGGTTTAGAACCTGCTGATGTTGTTCTGGAGGTTTAGAACCTGCTGATGTTGTTCTGGAGGTTTAGAACCTGCTGATGTGTTTCTGGAGGTTTAGAACCTGCTGATGTGTTTCTGGAGGTTTAGAACCTGCTGATGTGTTTCTGGAGGTTTAGAACCTGCTGATGTGTTTCTGGAGGTTTAGAACCTGCTGATGTTGTTCTGGAGGTTTAGAACCTGCTGATGTTGTTCTGGAGGTTTAGAACCTGCTGATGTTGTTCTGGAGGTTTAGAACCTGCTGATGTTGTTCTGGAGGTTTAGAACCTGCTGATGTGTTTCTGGAGGTTTAGAACCTGCTGATGTTGTTCTGGAGGTGTGGAACCTGCTGATGTGTTTCTGGAGGTTTAGAACCTGCTGATGTTGTTCTGGAGGTTAGAACCTGCTGATGTGTTTCTGGAGGTTTAGAACCTGCTGATGTGTTTCTGGAGGTTTAGAACCTGCTGATGTGTTTCTGGAGGTTTAGAACCTGCTGATGTTGTTCTGGAGGTTTTGAACCTGCTGATGTTGTTCTGGAGGTTTAGAACCTGCTGATGTTGTTCTGGAGGTTTAGAACCTGCTGATGTGTTTCTGGAGGTTTAGAACCTGCTGATGTGTTTCTGGAGGTTTAGAACCTGCTGATGTGTTTCTGGAGGTTTAGAACCTGCTGATGTGTTTCTGGAGGTTTAGAACCTGCTGATGTTGTTCTGGAGGTTTAGAACCTGCTGATGTTGTTCTGGAGGTTTAGAACCTGCTGATGTTGTTCTGGAGGTTTAGAACCTGCTGATGTTGTTCTGGAGGTTTAGAACCTGCTGATGTTGTTCTGGAGGTTTAGAACCTGCTGATGTGTTTCTGGAGGTTTAGAACCTGCTGATGTGTTTCTGGAGGTTTAGAACCTGCTGATGTGTTTCTGGAGGTTTAGAACCTGCTGATGTTGTTCTGGAGGTTTAGAACCTGCTGATGTGTTTCTGGAGGTTTAGAACCTGCTGATGTGTTTCTGGAGGTTTAGAACCTGCTGATGTTGTTCTGGAGGTTTAGAACCTGCTGATGTTGTTCTGGAGGTTTAGAACCTGCTGATGTTGTTCTGGAGGTTTAGAACCTGCTGATGTTGTTCTGGAGGTTTAGAACCTGCTGATGTTGTTCTGGAGGTTTAGAACCTGCTGATGTTGTTCTGGAGGTGTGGAACCTGCTGATGTGTTTCTGGAGGTTTAGAACCTGCTGATGTTGTTCTGGAGGTTTAGAACCTGCTGATGTGTTTCTGGAGGTTTAGAACCTGCTGATGTGTTTCTGGAGGTTTAGAACCTGCTGATGTGTTTCTGGAGGTTTAGAACCTGCTGATGTTGTTCTGGAGGTTTTGAACCTGCTGATGTTGTTCTGGAGGTTTAGAACCTGCTGATGTTGTTCTGGAGGTTTAGAACCTGCTGATGTGTTTCTGGAGGTTTAGAACCTGCTGATGTGTTTCTGGAGGTTTAGAACCTGCTGATGTGTTTCTGGAGGTTTAGAACCTGCTGATGTGTTTCTGGAGGTTTAGAACCTGCTGATGTTGTTCTGGAGGTTTAGAACCTGCTGATGTTGTTCTGGAGGTTTAGAACCTGCTGATGTTGTTCTGGAGGTTTAGAACCTGCTGATGTTGTTCTGGAGGTTTAGAACCTGCTGATGTGTTTCTGGAGGTTTAGAACCTGCTGATGTGTTTCTGGAGGTTTAGAACCTGCTGATGTGTTTCTGGAGGTTTAGAACCTGCTGATGTGTTTCTGGAGGTTTAGAACCTGCTGATGTGTTTCTGGAGGTTTAGAACCTGCTGATGTGTTTCTGGAGGTGTGGAACCTGCTGTTCTCAGACTGGTTCTGTGTTCCTGCAGGGAGGTTCTGGCCAGCGAAGCCTTGCTGAACGTTCCGTCTCGAGCCGACTGGAAGGAGTGTAAACAGAGCAGAGAGGAAGAAGAGCAGAGCTGCAAACAGCTGCGGGACGATTTCCAGCCGTTCGACTTCACCTGGGATGACTAACCCCCCCCCCCCCCCCCCCCCCCTCACCTCACCACACCTTTTTTTTTTAATGTGTCTGTTTTTCTGGAAAATCCTCCACAATAAAAGACAAATTGTTCACTGAACATCCTGCATGTTTCAATCCTGTTGAACTGATTGTTCTAAGAACAATAAACTTTTGGAGTCGGTTCTGCGGGACGGTTCACTGCTTGAACTCAGCTGAGGAAGCAAATCAGAAAGAATCCATCATTTGAACTTCTCAGTCGCGGTTTGAATGACTTTTAAATATGGCTGATAAACAATGTCTCAGTCCTGCTGGTGTTAGAGAGAACAGCAGGCAAGAACTGAAAAGTGATGAAGAGCTCGGAGGCTCTTCATCACTTCATCAAGTTCCTGTTGTTATTAGGGACCGAGCCCCGGAGCAAAGTTCCTGTTGTTGCCACTCTCAGTCAGCCTGAAAACTCGCTGAATTCTTCAGGGACATCAAGCCTGGAACATTCCTGAAGACGGAAACATGAAGCCCGCATCTCTGCATCTCTGCATAACTGCATCTCTGCCGTTTGTAACAAAGCAAACTGTAAAAATCGGGCAAAAGGTCGGGGAGTTGTCGAAATGAATTCCCTGGGGGAGTATGGGAGACCCATCCAAGATGGCGGCCGCGCTGGAACGCCAGCCTCCGTACAAATGGCTGCGCCCACGGCCGCCGCTTGGCCGCCATGTTTGTTCTGCAGACGGGTGGCTGTGAGCAGACGGCCGGCCCTCCATCCTGGCACTTCTCTCCATCCTGGTAACTCACAGTCCCCGGACCGAAAACAGGAAGTAAGTAGCCGAATCAAAAGTAAAAATGACTTTGTGTGTGTGGGGAGCCCGACCCGAACCCGGGAGGCGTCCTCCCAGACCCCCGAAGCCCGCGGAAGCCCTCCGTCCCGGCGGACCGGAGCGCCTTGATGCTGCCGCGGCTGCAGCTTTGGACGAACATGGCGCCCGACACTTTTCGTCTTTCATTTAGCAGCTTAGCTCCTCGGATGCTAACGGCTAGCAGTGAATTTGTGCATGATAACGTCTCATCCAGACTCAAACAACTTTCCTTGTTGGAGTATCGATTTATTCGAACACAAACCACATATTTGTCTTCACCTCCGTCGCTCTTGTTCTACATGAATGATAAATTATTTTGCACGCCAACCTTCATTCAGAAACTGTACAATTTTACGTATTTATGCTTTCAGACACATTAAAATCCAACTGCTGCTTTCCCATTGATGGGAAAGTATCTCCGAGTGATTCAACCTACAGATCGGCGCATTTCATTTTATTGTGAGAGCCGTCTTCTCATATTTTAATAAATCAGACCTACTGCTGTTTATTAACTTCAGTTCAACGTGTAAACGCAGGAGGGCGGAAGTGAGCAGCTCTGTTCAGACTCGTTTATTTCAAGAAATTTCAGATTGAAATCACCTTATTCAGTAAATATAGTTTATTAAGCAGCAGAGCGGAGCGATTTGTCTCTGACTCCAGTTTTTTGTCGTTTTGCTTGAATGTAAACAACATGACATGTGGATTACTAGTGTAGGATTACATTGTACTCAAGTATTCTGCTCAGTTGGAAGTCTGATTGAACACACACCTTTAAAAAGCCAGTGTTAAAGACTGAAGCCATTGATGTAACCCAGCTGACGTGTGTATTTCTCTCTCTCTCTCTCTCTCTCACACACACACACACACACACACACACACACACACACACACACACACACACACACACACACACAGCTCGCCTTGTGTGTTCCTGTGTGTGACAGTGATGGTTCAGCAGCTCTCATTAAAACACAAGTAGAGGCTCATATTGGCTGGAACTCCTTTCACATGTTTGGGTTCATTTATTTACCTTATTCTTTTTTTGCTTTATTTTTTTTATTTATTAAAAAGAGCATAGATTATGCATGGAGCACACGGTTGTTTGCTTTTGTCACAAATCTTTAACTCTTAACCCAAATGAGATATTGAGAAAACACAAACATCGCTTCATTATACGAATAACCAAAATTTAAATAAAATAAATTACACTAGTTAGGTTAGCAGTTAGGTTAGCAGGTTACTGACAGGTTACTGACAGGTTACTGACAGGTTAGCAGGTTACTGACAGGTTAGCAGGTTACTGACAGGTTAACAGGCTAATAACACTTTAGCTCAGTGGTTGTCAAAGTTTTTCTGTCACGCCCCCCCTAGCAAGAAGAAAACAATTCAGCCCCCCCCCCCCCCCACCCCCCCCCCCCCCCCGCAACTATAAATAACAGCATTTGTCTATAAAATTCTTCTAGGTTCACCTCTGCATAACATCCTTGTTAACATTAAAGAAAACAAAAAAGAAAGAGATCTAGTTTAACTTACAAGAGTGACTTTAACAGTGTTTATTAGTCTGTAAAAAAAAAAAGATGTGAAGTTCATCAATTTGCCTGAAATTCAAAAAATAATAATATCCTTGTTTAAACTGAACATTTTTGACAGACTTATTGCACCATGTGCTGCTGGAAAATCAAATTAAACAAAATCAGTAAATAAATTCAAATTGAGCAGGTTCTGCAGAGCACAGCTTCTCAGAGGAGGTTTGGCTTCACAAAGGTCAGATGCTGCTAAAGGAAGCAGAACCCCAGCCCTCGGCCCTGAGAGGGGGTCCTGCCTCTCCACACTCAGCAGAACCCAGCCCTCGGCCCTGAGAGGGGGTCCTGCCTCTCCACACTCAGCAGAACCCAGCCCTCGGCCCTGAGAGGGGGTCCTGCCTCTCCACACTCAGCAGAACCCAGCCCTCGGCCCTGAGAGGGGGTCCTGCCTCTCCACACTCAGAGTTCTCTTTTGACTCACTGTCTTCGTCTCTCTCTGCCTTTCTTTTCATCCCTGCTAAAAATGTCTCCATGTTGTCTCAGGGTTTGTTTACTGGCTTCACATCTCAGCTCGGTGCAAAAAAAAACCTACACAGTAGAGCTGCACGCTCTGACCGTGAGAGCGCCACTGCCACCTGCTGGAGTGGATGTGCAATTACACTTTATTTTAGTCCGGAGTAAAAAAAAAGCATGTTCCCCACGGTCACACGCGTCCCCCCGGGCATCGCACTGTGCCCTCCTCAGGGGGCCGCGCCCCACAGTTTGAGAACCACTGCTTTAGCTTCACTGTGGGTTCAGGTGTGTTTCATACCTGTAGACGTGTCTTCAGGTTTGAAGAGTCCCTGGATGTCCAGAGTTGAGAGCGTTTTCACAGCTGGAGGCAGAGTTTACAGTACAGAGAAGTTCTGGCCTCATCTGACTGAAATACCGAATGTCTCGTTTCCATCCAGAGAAAGAGTTTCTCTCTCTGCAGCAGCCGTGACGGCAGCAGCAGCAGGGGGTAAAATCCACGGCAACGCCGGTTGTTTCATTCAGTTAAACATATCAGTAGAGCGGGAGGCTGCTCCGAGACAGCGGTCGATGCGGCGTCTATCATTTATATATCTACGGTGGCTACTGTTTATAGATCTACGATGTGGTGGTTTGTGCCGTAAAGTGCCGTAAAGTGCTGTAAAGTGTCAGTGTCTGTATACGGCGCGGATGTCTGTTGTTGCTGGTAAATTCAGTCTGATTTTCAAAAGTAATCCTGCTCAGTAATCCGTGTTTTTATCAGAAGTACCTGTAATGAGATTACATATTTTTTTGTGTGTACTGTAATGGAGTACAGTTACAATTTTTTGTATCCTGATTACATAACGCCGTTACATGTAATCCGTTACTCCCCAACCCTGTCAGTCACCCCCGATGCACACTGGATGCGGTCCGGCTCCGGTCCGGCTCCGGTCCGGCTCCGGTCCGGCTCCGGTCCGGCTCCGGTCCGGCTCCGGTCCAGCTCCGGTCCGGCTCTGGCTCCGGTCCGGCTCCGGTCCGGCTCCGGTCCGGCTCCGGTCCGGCTCCGGTCCGGCTCCGGTCCGGCTCCGGCTCCGGTCCGGCTCCGGTCCGGCTCCGGTCCAGCCGCAGTCCGGCTCCGGTCCGGCTCCGGCTCCGGTCCGGCTCCGGTCCGGCTCCGGTCCAGCCGCAGTCCGGCTCCGGTCCAGCTCCGGTCCAGCTCCGGTCCAGCTCCGGTCCAGCTCCGGTCCGGCTCCGGTCCGGCTCCGGTCCAGCTCCGGTCCGGCTCCGGTCCAGCCGCAGTCCGGCTCCGGAGCCTCTGCGGAGCTCCGGTCTCTTTCCACAAGGATCCTATTTTTCCGGGCGCCGCAGCCCTACCGAGTCAATCCAGACAGAAGCAAGTCGGCGCCGGAAGGAAACGCGATACGTGTTCCAAAATAAGTTACTTCAAAATAAAATCTGTCGTGTTTTTGCCTTAATATTCTATTTTTTTACTTCTTCTGGTAGAAAACAGAACAAACAGTGATGTAGTCATTATACGCTTTAGAAGAATGAACCGTTTTGTTCTTCGTCACTGCTGAGAAGCCAAATGACTCCAAAATGAAAGCAGCTGTGTGACGGAGCAGCTCCGTGTTGCCAGATTGGGCGGGTTTTTTCCAAATCAAGCGTCTTTTTTGAACACGTCGGACGGGTTGATGAAATGATGATGTGTTTATGACGTGTTTTTCATCATACAAATACGGTTTTAACCTGCATTTTCAACCCAGATGGCAGTTTGGGCTGCTTTCTGTTGAGTTAAACAGGTTTCATATTGTCTACGGGGGATAACGACAGATCTGGCAACCTCCTCCAGCGGACTGCAGAGACACTGCAGGCGGTGTGAATCACAGTGCTGCGGTGTACCGGACCGCAGTGTTGCCAACTTAGCGATTTTGTCGCTATATTTTGCGAGTTTTCAGACCCCTGTAGCGACTTTTTTTTAAAAAAGCGACTAGCGACAAATTTAGTGACTTTTTCTGGTGCTCTGGAGACGTGACAGGACGTCTCCGCTGTCCTCAACGAGCAGCGGGTGCTGCGTGAGCCCCTCCCTGTCCCAAAGCACTCACGGCGGTCAGTCTCCGCAGCGCCCCCTGCTGCAGTCGGAGCAGATTGCAGACCCACGCCGCTCCGCCTCCACACTTCAAATGAATCGAGCGTGCGCAAATCCGCCGCTGCTCCCGTCCTGGGCCACAGAGCGGGACGGACATGTTGAATGTTTCTGTACTGTCAATTCTGTCAGTTCATTTGTAGTTCTAAACATATTTAGTGTATTTTTAGCTCACTTTTTGCTTCTCCCACGACGTTATTCCTCTCTCCTACAGCGTCCATTACAATTACATGCAAATTGCCAATTATGCAAATTAGGTGATGACGTCATCTAGCGACTGCTAGCGACTTTTAGGACAGCCAATAGCGACTTCTCTTACTGGGGAGTTGGCAACACTGCCGGACTGGAGCTGGACCGCATGCAGTGTGCATCGGGGGTCCGTGGTTTCTCCTGAAAGACCCTCATGTTCACACCATCTGCAGCGTTTTGCTGACACCAGAACATTCCTGGAGAATCTCTCTGAGCAGCAGTCCCACCAGGAACCCAGAGTCAGACCTGCTGGTTCTGTCACTGCTGCTGGGCGGCCCTGAGCCGCCACCCCATAATATACCTCGGCCCTGTCCCGTCCTGTACCCCCCGGCCCTGCTCCCCCCCAATCCTGTTCCCCCCTCCTGGAACCCTGGTCCCCCTGGCCCCGCTCCCCCGCCCCCCCCTCCCGGGGCCCTGCCCCCCCTCCCGGGTCCCTGCTCCCCCCTCCCGGGGCCCTGCCCCCCCTCCCGGGGCCCTGTCCCCCCCTCCCGGGGCCCTGTCCCCCCCTCCCGGGGCCCTGTCCCCCCTGGATGCCCCCCATATGTTGACATGCTGTCCCCTCTGTCTGCTGCAGGATGAGCTGCTCCTCTGAGGATGAGAAGGTGACATCCGTCCCACTGCCTCAGGACGGCGTTGGGACTGTCGTCCTCCGCTGTGCATCCTCTGGTGGGTCTTTCCTCCTCTGTCTGTCCTCTGGTGGGTCTGTCCTCCTCTGTCTGTCCTCTGGTGGGTCTGTCCTCCTCTGTCTGTCCTCCGGAGGGTCTGTCGTCCTCTGTCTGTCCTCTGGTGGGTCTGTCCTCCTCTGTCTTTCCTCCGGATGATCTGTCCTCCTCTGTCTGTCCTCTGGTGGGTCTGTCCTCCTCTGTCTTTCCTCCGGATGATCTGTCCTCCTCTGTCTGTCCTCTGGTGGGTCTGTCCTCCTCTGTCTGTCCTCCGGAGGGTCTGTTGTCCTCTGTCTGTCCTCTGGTGGGTCTGTCCTCCTCTGTCTTTCCTCCGGATGATCTGTCCTCCTCTGTCTGTCCTCTGGTGGGTCTGTCCTCCTCTGTCTGTCCTCCGGTGGGTCTGTCCTCCTCTGTCTGTCCTCTGGAGGGTCTGTCCTCCGGTGGGTCTGTCCTCCTCTGTCTGTCCTCCTCTGTCTGTCCTCCTCTTGTCTGTTTTCTATTCGAGTAACCAGGACTTCTACCCGCTGAGGAACCGGTTCCACTTCAGAGTACTGATCCTTCTCCGTGGCAGTGTCGCTCTGTAACCACTAGAGGGCTCTGTCTCCATGGAAACCCACCACTAGAGGGCTCTGTCTCCATGGAAACCCACCACTAGAGGGCTCTGTCTCCATGGAAACCCACCACTAGAGGGCTCTGTCTCCATGGAAACCCAGTCCCTCATGGTCCCTCACTTCTCAGACAGAAGCTCTCCGTCACTTTTCTTCTTCTTTTTCTTTTGTTTCTGACACTGAATTTACCGACATCAGCAAAGTGACCTGGGTTATCGCAGTGACCCTCGGTATCGGTAAACTGTCAGGTCATTGCCCGGCCCGGAAATGGTCATGACACACGAGTTTAGCTAGTGTAGCTCGTTTAGCCAGTGTAGCTCGTTTAGCTAGTGTAGCTCGTTTAGCCAGTGTAGCTCGTTTAGCCAGTGTAGCTCGTTTAGCTAGTGTAGCTCGTTTAGCTAGTGTAGCTCGTTTAGCCAGTGTAGCTCGTTTAGCCAGTGTAGCTCGTTTAGCTAGTGTAGCTCGTTTAGCCAGTGTAGCTCGTTTAGCTAGTGTAGCTCGTTTAGCTAGTGTAGCTCGTTTAGCCAGTGTAGCTCGTTTAGCTAGTGTAGCTCGTTTAGCCAGTGTAGCTCGTTTAGCTAGTGTAGCTCGTTTAGCCAGTGTAGCTCGTTTAGCTAGTGTAGCTCGTTTAGCCAGTGTAGCTCGTTTAGCCAGTGTAGCTCGTTTAGCTAGTGTAGCTCGTTTAGCTAGTGTAGCTCGTTTAGCTAGTGTAGCTCGTTTAGCCAGTGTAGCTCGTTTAGCCAGTGTAGCTCGTTTAGCTAGTGTAGCTCGTTTAGCCAGTGTAGCTCGTTTAGCTAGTGTAGCTCGTTTAGCTCATCCAGTGTTTAAGCAGAACAGACATTAAATCCAAAAGCAGCTGCTAAAAAATAGGAACCAGAAAAACACTGACGTGCTGCAGTGGTGGAATGACAGGATGAGGAATGAACACATGAAGAGAAGATGAAAAATACACCTGTGTGTGTGTGTGTGTGTGTGCAGAGGAGGACTCGGGGCCTGTTCAGAAGAAGCTGTGTCTCTCCACGGAAGAGCCGGAGACCCTGGAGAACCCGGACCCGGCTCGGTTCTCCGTGGTCACCATCCCCAGTGAGAACCGCCCTAACCCTCGCCGCCGCCGCCGCTCCCGGCTGAGCTCACCTCCGGTTCTGTCCGCAGTGTCGGAGAACGACGAGAGCTTCGAGGTGACCATGACGGCCACCACGGGCGGAGACCTGACGGAGGGGGGCGTGGCTCACATTCAGGTAAACATGGAGCCTGACGGAGGCCCCGGTGGTTCTGACGGAGGTGGTCTGGTTCTGACAGAGGTGGTCTGGTTCTGACAGAGGTGGTCTGGTTCTGACAGAGGCCTTGTGTCCCTGAACAGCTGCTGCAGGACGAGGACGGAGACGTGTCCCTGAAGAGCGAAGTGTCTGCAGTCAGTCAGGCCTGGTTCACCACCAAGGAGGACAAGGACACGCTGGCTAACAAAGGTACCACCGCAGACCAGCAGGTTCTACTGGATTCTGTCAGACCAGCAGGTTCTACTGGGTTCTGTCAGACCAGCAGGTTCTACTGGGTTCTGTCAGACCAGCAGGTTTTACTGGGTTCTGTCAGACCAGCAGGTTCTACTGGGTTCTGTCAGACCAGCAGGTTCTACTGGGTTCTGTCAGACCAGCAGGTTCTACTGGGTTCTGTCAGACCAGCAGGTTTTACTGGGTTCTGTCAGACCAGCAGGTTCTACTGGGTTCTGTCAGACCAGCAGGTTTTACTGGGTTCTGTCAGACCAGCAGGTTTTACTGGGTTCTGTCAGACCAGCAGGTTCTACTGGGTTCTGTCAGACCAGCAGGTTCTACTGGGTTCTGTCAGACCAGCAACACCAGCAAACAGCAGGTTCTACTGGGTTCAGGTTCTGAAACATGGTGCCGCTTGATGTGACATGGTTTGATTCCCGATAGTACCCAGCAACCTCAGGATCTCACATCTGATTGGCTGGAACCAGGAAGTAGTGATGGCTAGCCCCGCCCACCGGACCTCTCAGTTGGAGAGAAACGGCGCAGCAAGGCGCTGCTGATGGAGACGGCAGGTTGTTGGACAGGAAGGCGTCCTCAGTGGCGGTCCGGTGGGACAGGGAAGCATCCAGGACTCGCTGGAGACTGGTTACTGCTGCCAGGAGGTCGTGGAATCACGCCACTTGGTTGGTTGGTCTGTTAGCAACATTACGGAAAAGTCATGGACGGATTGCAATGAAACTTAGTGGAGAGGGGGGTCCTGGGCTAGCTTAGAATCCATTAAGTTTTGGTGAAGATCCGGATCACTGTCTGGATCCAGGAGTTGTTTAAAGGATTCTTCATCACTGGGAGATCGGGAGTCTGTCACATAGCTGGACATAACTCAACAAGAAATGACAAGGAGGCTGAGAGAACATGACAGTGTCAGTTCTTCAAGGACTCTACGAGAGATCAGCTGCTGATCCAGATCAGGAAGTGTTCTGGACACCAGGATCCAGAACAGACAAAAACAGGGGGGTTCCGGAGTGTCGGTCACTGTGAGGAAACACTGAGATATGAACAAGCAGCAGGCAGCTTCCTCCCAGACGTGGTTTGTGTTGGGAGGAATAACAGGGTTTAGTGTATGTGGTGTTCTTACTGCTGCTGTGGGGGAGCTCTGCCTCTCTGAGAGCCACGTTCTGGTTCATCCTGGATTCAGGGCTCTAAATATATTTCACTGTCATATAGTGAATATATTTCACTGACATATAGTATAGTGAATATATTTCACTGTCATATAGTATAGTGAATATATTTCACTGTCATATAGTATAGTGAATATATTTCACTGTTGTATAGTGAATATATTTCACTTCATATAGTGAATATATTTCTCTGACATATAGTATAGTGAATATATTTCACTTCATATAGTGAATATATTTCTCTGACATATAGTACAGTGAATATATTTCACTGTCATATAGTATAGTGAATATATTTCACTGACATATAGTATAGTGAATATATTTCACTGTTGTATAGTGAATATATTTCACTTCATATAGTGAATATATTTCTCTGACATATAGTATAGTGAATATATTTCACTGACATATAGTATAGTGAATATATTTCACTGTTGTATAGTGAATATATTTCACTTCATATAGTGAATATATTTCTCTGACATATAGTATAGTGAATATATTTCACTGACATATAGTGAATATATTTCACTGACATATAGTGAATATATTTCACTTCATATAGTGAATATATTTCTCTGACATATAGTATAGTGAATATATTTCACTGTTGTATAGTGAATATATTTCACTGTTGTATAGTGAATATATTTCACTGTTGTATAGTGAATATATTTCACTGTTGTATAGTGAATATATTTCACTGTCTGTCATGGCTCCAGCTCTGACACTGAGAGGGAACTGTTCACGCCTTGGTGGGGCGCAGCTGTTCAGCCAATCAGGGAGCTTTATCAGGAGGCTGTGGTCCGGTGGCTCCGAGCTGATTGGCTGCTCTCTCAGCTCCACACTCCACAGGATTTTTGATGAAATATTAAACATGTTCATCACTACGATCTGCGGAGAGGATCTGAATCTCCCAGAGTCCTGGGACGTGGTCCTGCTTTCGGACTGGTTTTCCAGTTTTACCTTGTTGCTGCTGGACTTTCACCTGACTTGGACTGAAGTTAAGACCAGTTCAGGAAAGCGTTGAGGTGGTCTGCTCCTGGTCTGCGGCTTGTTTCTGGTCCTCTGAATCCTCGTGGGACTGATTTGAAATGTGTTCTTCTTACGTTCTGCAGTGGCGTCCTGCTCTCCCCTCGTGACCTCCGGGTTAGACAGATTTCGACTGTAGACTTTAGACTTTTACTTTTCACTTCAACTGAGACCCTGGTTCTGGACCAGGACTGGACCGGATGCGAACAGACTGTGTGAGATGATGCCGTTGTGGATTGTTGGCTTGGCGTTCCTCTCCTCAGGTCACAAGTGGAAGCAGGGCATGTGGTCTAAGGAGGAGATCGACATCCTGATGAGCAACATCGATCGATATGTGAAGGTACGCGGCGCCGCCTGCAGCTCCGGGACCGAGCGTCGGGACCGGAGAACCTGAAGCTCTGTGTTTTCAGGAACGTGGTATCGACGACCCGGCCGAGATCATTTTCGAGATGTCCAAAGAGGAGAGGAAGGACTTCTACCGCTCGGTGGCGCTGGGCCTCAACAGGCCGCTGTTCGCCGTCTACAGACGAGTGCTGAGGATGTACGACAACCGGAACCACGTCGGCAAGTGAGTCCGGCCAAAGACCGGCAGGCTGCGCTGGCTCTGACGGGGATTCACTTGGACTGCAGCTCAGACCGGATCTGACTCTATCTTATCAGGACCAGGGGGACTGGGACATGGTTTAGAACTCGGGCTGGAATCCTGAACTGTCTCCACACTTTAAACTGTTTCTGGACTTGGTCTGGTTACTGGAGGGCTGACCAGGTCCACTGGCTCTGGACTCTGATCATGTGACCTTCTGTGGGACTGGAGGAGGGTCAGCTGGTCCAGGCTGGTTCTCCAAGTCTGACTGATCTTTTCTGCTTCTCGTCCCTCTCTTGTGAAAATGCTGGACCTCGTCCCGCTGGTCCCGTGGAGGTACACTCCCGAGGAGATCCAGAAGCTGAGGGGGTGAGTTCGCCTCGTGGCTGGTTTGGTGACGGTTGGATTTAGGGGCGGGGTTTGGGTTTGGGGGCGGGGTTTAGTCAGACCTGTTTCTGTCCGCAGCTTGAGGGAGAAACACGGGAACGACTGGGCGACCATCGGCGCCGCTCTGGGGCGCAGCGCCTCGTCGGTCAAGGACCGCTGCCGCCTGATGAAGGACACCTGCAACACAGGTCGGCACGGCGCCACACCCCACCCTCACCCCCACCCTCACCCCCACCCTCACCCCCACCCACACCCCCACCCACACCCACACCCACAGCCCCACCCACACCTCAGCCCCACCCACACCCCCACCCTCACCCCCACCCACACCCCCACCCACACCCCCACCCACACCCCCACCCACACCCACACCCACAGCCCCACCCACACCTCAGCCCCACCCACACCCCCACCCACACCCCCACCCACAGCCCCACCCACAGCCCCACCCACAGTCATACCCACAGCCCCACCCACAGCCCCACCCACAGCCCCACCCACAGCCCCACCCACACCCCCACCCTCACCCCCACCCACAGCCCCACCCACAGCCATACCCACAGCCCCACCCACACCCCCACCCACACCCATACCCACAGCCCCACCCACACCCATACCCACAGCCCCACCCACAGCCCCACCCACAGCCCCACCCACAGCCCCACCCACAGTCATACCCACAGCCCCACCCACAGCCCCACCCACACCCCCACCCACAGTCATACCCACAGCCCCACCCACACCCCCACCCACACCCACACCCACAGCCCCACCCACAGTCATACCAACACCCCCCCTCCCCCCACAGCCCCCCCACCCCCTGACCCCGACGGTGTGAAAGTAGCTAGAAGTGGCCACAGGAGGGCGAAGCTGCTTCTGAAGGCGGAGTCTTCCTGTTCGGCGCTGCAGGGAAGTGGAGCGAGGACGAGGAGCGGCGCCTGGCCGAGGTGGTGTACGAGATGGCGGGCGTGACGCCGGGCTCGGCCGTCACCGGCGGCGTCTCCTGGGCGACGGTGGCCGAGCGGGTCCGGACGCGCTCCGAGAAGCAGTGCCGCTCCAAGTGGCTGAACTACCTGAACTGGAAGCACAGCGGCGGCACCGAGTGGACCAAGGAGGACGAGCTCAGCCTCGTGCGCAGGTCCACACCCCTGAGCGCGAGCGCGCACGTGTGTGTGTGTGTGTGTGTGAGAGAGAGAGAGAAAGAGTGTGGTGAAGGCATAGCCGAACAACTTATTAAGCATTGAAACCAAAGTCCTTTCAGTCTTCATCAAATGCGATTTGGATTTAGAAAACATCACTCCACCGAAACAGCCGCATGCTTTCTTGTGGAAAAGATTAAACAGAAGTCAGACGGGGAGGAGTCGTTGGGGCAGCGTTTGTTGACCTCAAGAAAGCTTTCGATACTGTTAACCATCAGATTTTACTTAACAAACTGTCCCAGTTCAGTTTCTCTGTGCGCGCTGTGCAATGGATGGAATCTTATTTAACGCAAAGGAAACAACATGTCAAAGTTCAAGATTCCACATCCACAACTTATAATGAAGTAGGGCTGCCGCAGGGTTCAGCCCTGTCTCCTTTATCATTCAGTCTCTACTTAAATGATTTTCCAAATAGCTGTCCATCCAATGTAGAGTGTCAAATGTATGCAGACGATGCAGTCGCCTATGTCCATGCAAAGAACCAACCACAAGCGGCTCAGGAGCCGTCCTCAGCTGTGTGGACAGTTTCAGAGTGGTTACAAGAGTCACAACTTGTGTTGAATTTGTCAAAAACAGTTGGTGTGTTCTTCTCTAAAACTGCTTCAAAAAAAGACAAATCCACCTGTGGTGATTCAAGGAACAAACATTGAAAATGTTCATGAATTAAAATATTTGGGCGTAGCTATGGACCCAAACTCGGTTTCAAACAACAAGTAAAAAAGACTGTGAACAAAATGAAACTTAGTTTATCAACTTTTGGATTCATAAGGGACAACCTGACAGCTGAATCAGCCGTCCTTCACTTCAACAGAATGATTCTCACACATGGCGTACGGTGAGCCATCATGGGCGCATGCTGGAGACCACTCTGAAACAAATCAAGACTGCATACAAGCAAGGGTTAAAAATCTCAGACAGAAAGCCAAAGACCTATCACTATTGTAAAATTAAAAAAAGAACATAAAATATTGAGTTGGGACATTATAATAAATCACACAGATTCTATCCTTGTCTATAAAACTCTCCACGGATTAGCCCCTCCGGCTCCAAAAGAATTTGTCCTAAAAAATGAAAACGGATTAACAAGAGCAAGTTCCAGAGGTGGCTGTAAGATTCCATCCAGGAAACGCTCCTAAATATTGAGATGGGAAGAAGAGAGGGGGGTTCAGAAGGTGGGTGAGGGTGGAATAACAGTGGGTGGTGGGGAGGGGAGGGGGAGGGAGGAGGAATGGAGGAGGGGAGGGTGAGGGAGGAAGAATGGAGGAGGGGAGGGGTGAGGGAGGAAGAATGTGGGTAGAAGATAGGTGGTTGAGTGGAGACGAGGGAGGGTGGACATGGGTGGGAGGTTTAATAGGAGGGTGGGGCAGAGGGAGGTATTTTAGGTTATTTATTTATTGTTAGATCTGCAAATGGTTTTAAATTGGATTTGCTGTATTTTAACAAGGGCTGGAGAGTGTTGTGTGGCTGGATGAGCGTGGTGTGGACGGTTGGTTTGACCCGACGGGGACAGAGGCTGCAATGCTGTGTTTTGGAAAGTCTGTGCACAACATGGTACACTTGCTTTAATTCTAAAATGCATCGTCCCCGTTCAAATACATAAAATACAAATACTCCTTTCCAGGATCTGGGAGCTGGAGGTGGAGGACGAGAACGAGATCAAGTGGGAGGAGCTGGCGGGCGGCTGGAGCAGCGTGCGCTCCCCCCAGTGGCTGCGGTCCAAGTGGTGGACCATCAAGAGACAGGTGGCCAATCACAAGGACATCCCCTTCAATGGTACACACACACACACACACACACACACACACACAGTCGAGTCCAAACAGGGAACAGATTATTTGTTTCCTGCAACTAAAGAGACGCAGTGAGCGCAGCCGCTTATGAGAGTGTGAAATAACGCTGAGTCAGGGACGGGAATCCATGAGAATTTAGTGATTCCAGTTCCATGACCGATGCCGGCTCCGGTCCGGCTCCGGTCCGGCTCCGGTCCGGCTCCGGTCCGGCTCCGGTCCGGCTCCGGTCCGCCGGTCCGGCTCCGGTCCGGCTCCGGTCTGGCTCCGGTCCGGCTCCGGTCCGGCTCCGGTCCGCCGGTCCGGCTCCGGTCCGGCTCCGGTCTGGCTCCGGTCCGGCTCCGGTCCGCCGGTCCGGCTCCGGTCCGGCTCCGGTCCGGCTCCGGTCCGGCTCCGGTCCGCCGGTCCGGCTCCGGTCCGGCTCCGGTCTGGCTCTGGTCCGGCTCCGGTCTGGCTCCGGTCCGGCTCCGGTCCGGCTCCGGTGTCACTGCACCGCCTCGTGCCTCTGCTGTCTGCCGGAGGAGGTTGCCAGATCTGTCGATCTTTCAGCCCAGACATAATATTTAACTGTCCAACAACAGAAAGCAGCCTGGACCTCCACCTCTGCAGAAAATACACGTTAATACTAGAGATGCACGATATGGTAAATTTTAACTGATACCGATAACCAATAGTTAACTACTTCTCATGGCCGATACCGATAAGTTCAGATTTTTATATTCAATATAATCTTAAAATAATGTGAAGTTTGTACCAAGGACAATAAAAACATTGAAGATGCAGTGATGAAACAAGTAAAACTTGAGCAGCTGTGGCCTGACTAGAACAGCTAACAGCAGTACAGACATGTTCATTTATTTTTTTTTGAAAATATCAAACAGTTACAATGAGCAACAGTCTATTTTTTCCCAAACAAAAATGAATGAAACTAAAATCTCCTGTAATTGTTTACAGGCTGTATGAAATATGACACCAAATCCCAACTTCAGCACAAACTGCATCCTTTAAGAAAAGGTTTCACAGAACTGAGACTGGTTCGTCTGCCAATAAATGAAGTGATTCAGAACGTTTTTCAGTTATGAAATACCGTATTGGCCCGAATATAAGACCACTCCGATTATAACACGACCCATATTTTTCAAAGATCATTTTGTGAAAAAAAAAAAGATGCTGAAGACAGTAAGGTCACTCATAAAACAACTTTTTATTATACAATTATTCTAAACTCAAAAACTCACAACTGAGATAACATTTCACGAGATATAAAATGAAAACATATTACTACAGTATTGAATAAAAAATATATTCTCTTTCTCAAAATAAGAAACAATAAGCAACAAATAAGAACCTCAAGGGTCCAAACTGCATAAATGATGTAAATAACTGTCCAGGTCCTTCAGCTGAATCAGGCTCTGGTGGTGGACATTCCGTCTGTCCGTCTTTCAGAGACGTCTTCACTCTCCCTTCTATCAGTCTCTCTGAAGCGTCTCTCAGGACCAGGAAAGCTTTTCTCATAGCGTTAGCATCTGGAGTGTTTTTTCTGTGCTCTCCAATCAGAACGAGGCTCTGCTCCACCAGACCTCCTGGCGGCTTGGCAGTAGTTTGATGACTCTGCTGCGTTGATCACCATCAGTTTAAAGTTGGTATCATAACTTCTCCTCTGTTGTTGCTCAGTTGTCCAGCGTTCAGCCCCTTTGTTCCAGATGATCCGCCATTTTTCATCACATCATTTGATCTCATTTCATCGCTCCACTCGCTCTCTGCTCAGTGATACTTTGGCTCCATCTAGCGGCGTGGATGGGTATTGACCATCTACCGTAAGTCTGCGATTATAACACCACCCCACTTTTCAGGATGCAGTTTCTGGAAAAAAACATCGTCTTATATTCGGGCCAGTACGGTAAATTAAATGCATTGACATGTCAGCCTCAAATCTAAAAACTAGGGGTGTCACCGTTTACTATTTTTTCTACACGTGATGTCAGATTTATCTTTTTCTATTGCAGTTGTGCTAAATGACCACTAGAGGGCTCTGTCTCCTTCGAAATGCACTGCTTCATAATTGCATTAAATCAGAGACGTTCCACTAGTTTTCAGACTAAAGGGCCGTTTCAGCTGTTAGCTTGATGATATGTTCACTAAGTGTCTTGTCACGTCTTTAATTTGTTGTATATAAAATCCCTCATGCTAGCTTGTGAACCACTAGCGTTAGGATCGATGCTAGCTGCAGTGTCTCTCCCTCCAGCTTGTCGGGGTGTTTCCGTGGCGGCTGATCTCTCGTAGATCCCATAATGCTGCTGTAAACCAGCTTGTCTGACAGCCTCCACCCAGCAGTAGGTTTTATTTTGAAAAGCTGCCACACTGCGCCGCTCGTTGTCGGCTGCATTCGCGTTCCGAGTCAACTTGAACGCAACACTGGCTGCGGCAGCTTTTGGAAGCTATGGAGGGGTAAAAAAAGCCTTCTCCTCCTTAGCAGTCAAGATGCAGGGCAGCAGTGAACCCGCAGAACAAACCCGTGCTGCAGGTTCCGTCTCCTCGACAAGCAGTTTTACTGAACCCACTAATTTATCGGATTAAATTAATTTATGTGATCGACAAAAATGATGTAATTTTTGCCCCAAATTGGCAGATAATTTATCAGACCGATTATTATCGTGCATCCCTAGTTAAAACCATAAAAACTGTATTTACATCATGAAAGCCCGTCACAAGCACCGGACCATTTCATCAGCCGGCCGACGGGCTCCTCAGAACCCTGATTGTGCAGAAACTCGCGCTTTTTTGTGCCGTTCTGGAGTCGTTTGACTTTCCTGCAGTGACGAAGAACAAAACCGTTCATTCTTCTGAACAGTATAACGACGACGTCACGCTGTTGGTTGTTTCCTACCAGAAGAAGTAAAAACAAAACACTGTTCACACAAAAACACGACAGATTTGATCTTGAAATCACTTATTTTGGAACACGTATCGAGGTTCCTTCTGGTGCCGACTTCCTTCCGTCCGGATTGAACAGCAGGGATCCGGCGTCCGGAACAATAGGGCCTGCAGGCCCCCCCCCCCCCCCCCCCGGACCTGCCTGCCTGTTGTGACTGATGTCCTGAAATGTGTCCTCAGTGCTCCTGAAGGGTCTGCAGGAGCTGATGGCGTCCTCTCATTCAGCGTCCGGACCAGGAAGTCCCTCCTCCCCCTCCTCCTTCCAGATCCGGCTTACCCGATTGGATGAGAGCAGCGGTAGCCCCGCCCCCAGCTCGGTGACATCGTTGCAGATCCCCGTTCAGATCCCGTTACAGATCACACACCTGGGTGAGACTCCTGTCTGCTGGCAAGACCAGGACCCCGTTCTCCCAGTGACACTCTTCCTGTGTGTGTGTGTGTGTGTGTGTGTGTGTGTGTGTGTGTGTGTGTGCGCCAGCCTCAGACTCGACAGCAGCCTCCACCGACGGCGACACCATCACCGTGAACGCCGGCGCCCTGCAGACCTTCGAGATCCTCCCGGTGAGCCTCCGGCTGCGACGGTCACATGACCAGGGTCAACCAGTGAACACAACGGAACAGCGAGAGCCACAAACACAGAACGTGTGTACAAACAACACAGAATACCACAAACACATGCATGGACACACAAAACCCCTGAAGAACCACAAACTGAGCAGAGGAGCAAACATCTGGAAGGACCAGGAAGATTTACAGCTGTGAGCCGCCACGAAGGGCTCCACGTGCACGCATCCACGTGCACGCATCCACGCGCACACATTAACATGCACACATCTACGTGCACGCACTTTGAGCAAACTGGCACCAGGTTTCACGCCGGCGCCCTCAGCGGTCCGACGCTGCAGCGTCTGTCCGTGTCCAGCAGGCGGCGCTGTGGCGGTGAAGGGGGCGGGGCAGAACCCTGATCAGTCCTGAAGTCTGAGGCAGATCGGTCAGACAGCACTTCCTGCCTGATGGCCAATGGTGGAACAGCAACGGGTTCTCCATGGCCACGCCCCCTTCGTGTGTTCCAGAAGATGAGTGTTTGGCGTGTGTGTGTGTGTGTGTGTGTGTGTGTGTGTGTGTGTGTGTGTGTGTGTGTGTGTGTGTGCGCGCAGTCCTTCCACCTGCAGCCCACCGGCACGCCGGGGACCTACTTCCTGCAGACCGGCTCCAGCCAGGCTCTTCCTCACGGCGCCGTTACCTTGACGACGGCCTCCTCGCCGTCGCCGCATGAGCACATCATCCTGCACAGCCTGTCGGTCAGTGTCCGCCTTCCCCTCTGACCCTTGACCCCCCCGCCGACCTGTTTCTCACGTGTTGCCGTGGCGATATGTCGTCCTCAGACCGACTCCCTGTGCTCCGGCGACGGCGTCATCATCCAGACGGTGACCTCTGACCCCGAGCCCGACCCCTCGGACCAGCTGATCCAGTCGCAGGTGGTCGTGGAGGCGGCGCCGCCGACCCGGGACGACCGTCTCGACGCCACCAGTCTGCTGGAGGGGTCGGAGGTCGTCGCCGTGGGAACGCAGGAGGCGATGGCGGACGGCTTCACAGAGAAGGTGTCAAATTACACGGCATGCTGCCAGAGTTTCATCTTTATTTGAAATACAAAACTTAAAAGCACGTTGCACTTCCTGGTAGGGTTAACCCCTGACCCCGACCCTGACCCCGACCCTGAACCCAGCTTCCACCTGATGGTGTGGACAAAATAATGGAGACGAGCTCAGAACAACGTGAAGACAACGATCGTCTTCTGTCTCTGGACAGGAACTCTGAGGTGATCAGAGCGAGCAGCTGGACGGAACATCGACCTCTACGTGACCTTGACATGGAAACGCAGCTCTGGACGGACAGAACAACCAGAGACGACAGGACAGACCCAGAAGACACACGAAATGCAGAGACCAAGTCAAAACATGGCGGCAAGGAACCTGCAGAGAGCAGGGGCAGGAAATGACCGAAGGACCGCCTGAGTCCAGAACCGGGACTCCCAGTGAGCGCAGAGAGACGAGTCCTCGAGGACCGGGTTCCACATGTGACCGAGAACATAGGTTCTCTTGTTCATACTGACGTGGAACGTGATTGGCTTGAATAACTGGGAGTCCTGAGGTCAGCTGACCTGTGACCCCGAGCGACGAAGCAGGAGCAGCTTCAGTCTTCACCTGCTCCTTTGGTTTGGTCTGTGGACCCGGTCTGTCCACCTGTGTCCACCTGTGTCCATCTGTGTCCACAAGACAGAAAAGACTTCCAGACCCCGTCTCAGAAACTCCTCTGAAAACTCAACGCTTGAATCTAAAAACCTCAACAAAACCATCAGGACAGAAACACGATCCGGGGTCCTCAGGAGGACCTGAGAGACTGCGAGACGCTGGGGGACACTGAGGGACACTGAAGGACTGTCTCTGTTGTCCTCCTCAGGCTCTGGGCTCCCCGCCTCCGCAGCCCCCAGCAGTGCATTCTGGGATAGCGGCCGGCAGCGCCATGCTGATCGTGTCTCCTGCAAACATCAGCAGCACGCTAACAGGTAGCTCCGCCTCCACCCGCTACGCCTTCACTGACCCTCCATGATGCCTTCACTGACCCTCCATGATGCCTTCACTGACCCTCCATGATGCCTTCACTGACCCTCCATGATGCCTTCACTGACCCTCCATGATGCCTTCACTGACCCTCCATGACGCCTTCACTCGCCTTCACTGACCCTCCATGATGCCTTCACTGACCCTCCATGATGCCTTCACTGACCCTCCATGATGCCTTCACTGACCCTCCATGATGCCTTCACTGACCCTCCATGACGCCTTCACTGACCCTCCATGATGCCTTCACTGACCCTCCATGACGCCTTCACTGACCCTCCACCCGCTACGCCTTCACTGACCCTCCATGACGCCTTCACTGACCCTCCATGATGCCTTCACTGACCCTCCATGATGCCTTCACTGACCCTCCATGATGTCTTCACTGACCCTCCATGACGCCTTCACTGACCCTCCACCCGCTACGCCTTCACTGACCCTCCATGATGCCTTCACTGACCCTCCATGATGCCTTCACTGACCCTCCATGACGCCTTCACTGACCCTCCATGACGCCTTCACTGACCCTCCATGATGCCTTCACTGACCCTCCATGATGCCTTCACTGACCCTCCATGATGCCTTCACTGACCCTCCATGATGCCTTCACTGACCCTCCATGACGCCTTCACTGACCCTCCATGACGCCTTCACTGACCCTCCACCCGCTACGCCTTCACTGACCCTCCATGATGCCTTCACTGACCCTCCACCCGCTACGCCTTCACTGACCCTCCATGACGCCTTCACTGACCCTCCATGATGCCTTCACTGACCCTCCATGACGCCTTCACTGACCCTCCATGATGCCTTCACTGACCCTCCACCCGCTACGCCTTCACTGACCCTCCATGATGCCTTCACTGACCCTCCATGATGCCTTCACTGACCCTCCATGATGCCTTCACTGACCCTCCATGATGCCTTCACTGACCCTCCATGATGCCTTCACTGACCCTCCATGACGCCTTCACTGACCCTCCATGACGCCTTCACTGACCCTCCATGATGCCTTCACTGACCCTCCATGACGCCTTCACTGACCCTCCAACCGCTACGCCTTCACTGACCCTCCATGATGCCTTCACTGACCCTCCATGATGCCTTCACTGACCCTCCATGATGCCTTCACTGACCCTCCATGATGCCTTCACTGACCCTCCATGACGCCTTCACTGACCCTCCATGATGCCTTCACTGACCCTCCACCCGCTACGCCTTCACTGACCCTCCATGATGCCTTCACTGACCCTCCACCCGCTACGCCTTCACTGACCCTCCATGACGCCTTCACTGACCCTCCATGATGCCTTCACTGACCCTCCATGACGCCTTCACTGACCCTCCATGATGCCTTCACTGACCCTCCATGACGCCTTCACTGACCCTCCATGATGCCTTCACTGACCCTCCATGACGCCTTCACTGACCCTCCATGATGCCTTCACTGACCCTCCATGACGCCTTCACTGACCCTCCATGATGCCTTCACTGACCCTCCATGATGACTTCACTGACCCTCCATGACGCCTTCACTGACCCTCCATGATGCCTTCACTGACCCTCCATGATGCCTTCACTGACCCTCCATGACGCCTTCACTGACCCTCCATGATGCCTTCACTGACCCTCCATGACGCCTTCACTGACCCTCCATGATGCCTTCACTGACCCTCCATGACGCCTTCACTGACCCTCCATGATGCCTTCACTGACCCTCCATGATGCCTTCACTGACCCTCCATGACGCCTTCACTGACCCTCCATGATGCCTTCACTGACCCTCCATGATGCCTTCACTGACCCTCCATGACGCCTTCACTGACCCTCCATGACGTCCCTCCATGATGCCTTCACTGACCCTCCATGACGCCTTCACTGACCCTCCACCCGCTACGCCTTCACTGACCCTCCATGATGCCTTCACTGACCCTCCATGATGCCTTCACTGACCCTCCATGACGCCTTCACTGACCCTCCATGACGCCTTCACTGACCCTCCATGATGCCTTCACTGACCCTCCATGATGCCTTCACTGACCCTCCATGATGCCTTCACTGACCCTCCATGATGCCTTCACTGACCCTCCATGACGCCTTCACTGACCCTCCATGACGCCTTCACTGACCCTCCACCCGCTACGCCTTCACTGACCCTCCATGATGCCTTCACTGACCCTCCACCCGCTACGCCTTCACTGACCCTCCATGACGCCTTCACTGACCCTCCATGATGCCTTCACTGACCCTCCATGACGCCTTCACTGACCCTCCATGATGCCTTCACTGACCCTCCACCCGCTACGCCTTCACTGACCCTCCATGATGCCTTCACTGACCCTCCATGATGCCTTCACTGACCCTCCATGATGCCTTCACTGACCCTCCATGATGCCTTCACTGACCCTCCATGATGCCTTCACTGACCCTCCATGACGCCTTCACTGACCCTCCATGACGCCTTCACTGACCCTCCATGATGCCTTCACTGACCCTCCATGACGCCTTCACTGACCCTCCAACCGCTACGCCTTCACTGACCCTCCATGATGCCTTCACTGACCCTCCATGATGCCTTCACTGACCCTCCATGATGCCTTCACTGACCCTCCATGATGCCTTCACTGACCCTCCATGACGCCTTCACTGACCCTCCATGATGCCTTCACTGACCCTCCACCCGCTACGCCTTCACTGACCCTCCATGATGCCTTCACTGACCCTCCACCCGCTACGCCTTCACTGACCCTCCATGACGCCTTCACTGACCCTCCATGATGCCTTCACTGACCCTCCATGACGCCTTCACTGACCCTCCATGATGCCTTCACTGACCCTCCATGACGCCTTCACTGACCCTCCATGATGCCTTCACTGACCCTCCATGACGCCTTCACTGACCCTCCATGATGCCTTCACTGACCCTCCATGACGCCTTCACTGACCCTCCATGATGCCTTCACTGACCCTCCATGATGACTTCACTGACCCTCCATGACGCCTTCACTGACCCTCCATGATGCCTTCACTGACCCTCCATGATGCCTTCACTGACCCTCCATGACGCCTTCACTGACCCTCCATGATGCCTTCACTGACCCTCCATGACGCCTTCACTGACCCTCCATGATGCCTTCACTGACCCTCCATGACGCCTTCACTGACCCTCCATGATGCCTTCACTGACCCTCCATGATGCCTTCACTGACCCTCCATGACGCCTTCACTGACCCTCCATGATGCCTTCACTGACCCTCCATGATGCCTTCACTGACCCTCCATGACGCCTTCACTGACCCTCCATGACGTCCCTCCATGATGCCTTCACTGACCCTCCATGACGCCTTCACTGACCCTCCATGACGCCTTCACTGACCCTCCATGACGCCTTCACTGACCCTCCATGATGCCTTCACTGACCCTCCATGACGCCTTCACTGACCCTCCATGATGCCTTCACTGACCCTCCATGATGCCTTCACTGACCTGGCTCCGCCCACTCCTCCACTCTGCAGCTCCACCCTTTGACCCTTCCTGTGTCCTCAGATCCCATCCTGGAGAACCAGGAAGCCTCGGACTGAGCTGCTCTCCAGTGGGCGGAGCCCTGGAGGAAAGGTGAAGCTGTCGTGCCTGGTTCTGCCTGGTTCTGCCTGGTTCTGCCTGGTTCTGCCTGGCTCCACCTGGTTCTGCCCGGCTCCACCTGGTTCTGCCTGGCTCCACCTGGTTCCGGCGGTCCTGAAGTGGGTCTGGTGACTGTTGGACCAGCTGGCTGGTTCCTCCTGGTCCACTCAGAACCAAGCAGAATGTAGAACTCTGCTGTGTCGTGGCACCGGTTCCTCCGCCGGTCCAGGTCGGGTTCTGATCCGCCAAAATAAAAGTCTGCTGCTCGCCCTTGAACTGAGCCGAGACTTCCTGCTGCCCGTCCCTCTGCGGGGACAGACGGAGACACTGGAAGACTTCCTGCTGCCCGTCCCTCTGCGGGGACAGACGGAGACACTGGAAGACTTCCTGCTGCCCGTCCCTCTGCGGGGACAGACGGAGACACTGGAAGACTTCCTGCTGCCCGTCCCTCTGCGGGGACAGACGGAGACACTGGAAGACCTCCTGGAAGACTGGCTACTAACGCGAGGAGACGTTGACTCCTGCGGAGCTGCTGGTCTCTTCAGACCCGGCGTCTGGCGGAAACTGTATTTATTGTGAAAATGTGAAGAACCAGAATGTGTGTTACGTATAAACAGAAGGTGTTTCCAGACAGTCCAGGAACCACTGAATAGATTTCAACGTTCTGCATGATCCAGAAATAATGTGTTCATAGCAGCGACTCATCAGTAACTTTTTATTTTCTTATTTACATTTTATTCCTCCAAACTCCCAGAGATTCAAAAGCTGAAGTGTTTATAAAAAAAATTAACGTTGCTAATTCATGTTCCAGTTCTTGCGGTGTGTGTGTGTGTGTGTGTGTGTGTGTGTGTGTGTGTGTGTGTGTGTGTGTATAAAGTCATCGGCTGTTTGACGTGGGGACGTTCAGAGGACAGTGGATGTCCCTGGATGGACAGGTGCTGCAGACTCCCCGGTCCAGTCCCCTCTTCCTGCCTCCAGCGCGCTCCGGGATTCAAACCGTGGTCCCAGAGGACAGCCGCGGCGCCGGGCCGGCGCCCGTCACTTCTGGTCGGCGCCCACGTCGTGGAAGTACAGGTTGGCACAGAGACACAGCAGCACGATGGACGCCAGCATGTAGTAGATCAGGTTCCGGAACTTGGGCTCCAGGTCGCCCTGCCGGTACCAGAAGATCTGAGGAAACAGGGACCCGTCAGGCCTGCGCCCGCGCCCGCCAGGGACCCGCGCCCGCCAGGGCCCCCGCGCCACGGAGTCTCACCAGCACCACGGTGGAGCCGCACGCCAGCAGGATGCAGACGGCGAAGAAGACGTTGAGGGGCCGGGGGGGCAGCGAGGGGAAGACGAAGGACCCGATCACCGTCACCTGGAAGACACGCAGGGACAGGGCTGGGTCTGGAGCTGCAGGACACACACACTCCACTCCAGCCCAGAGCCACACACTCCACCGACACGCAGACCGGGTGGAACCGGCGCCCATCTTCAGGACCTCTGAGGAGGCGGAGCTTCAGCAACTCGGTCTGGATCTGGAGACAAGCCGCTTTCAGCCTGCAGGCCTGGACAGTTCCAGCAGCGGCCGTGAGGGGGCGCTGTGAGGGGGCGCCGTGAGGGGGCGCTGTGGCTGGACAGTTCCAGCAGCGGCTGTGAGGGGGCGCCGTGGCTGGACAGTTCCAGCAGCGGCCGTGAGGGGGCGCTGTGGCTGGACAGTTCCAGCAGCGGCTGTGAGGGGGCGCCGTGAGGGGGCGCTGTGAGGGGGCGCTGTGGCTGGACAGTTCCAGCAGCGGCTGTGAGGGGGCGCCGTGAGGGGGCGCCGTGAGGGGGCGCCGTGAGGGGGCGCCGTGAGGGGGCGCCGTGAGGGGGCGCTGTGAGGGGGCGCTGTGAGGGGGCGCTGTGGCTGGACAGTTCCAGCAGCGGCTGTGAGGGGGCGCCGTGAGGGGGTGCCGTGGCCTGGAGCACTGAAGCCCCACCCCAGGCCGGCTAGTGGCTAACAGCTAGCGGCTAACCACCAGTGATCAGGATGTAGAGCCGTCCTGCAGTCAGTGAGCGCCTCCAGCTCTTTCCCTAAAACTTGTCTTCCTACCCAAAATGCATTGCGCTTCGCCTCGTGTCCTCTCAGGACAGCCGAGACGGTTTCCAGGGGACCAGAGTTCACCTGTAAGATCTACATCTGGGTTCAGGGGAGCTTTGACACCTACACACACGAAGTGGTCTCGGGTCCTGCAGGGCTGCTGTGACGTCCCTGAATGGTCCCCCACACTACAGGACAGTGGACAGTGGCTTCTTCCATCTCCTGCCTCTAGTCCTGGTTCTGTGGATCGTGCCGTATTACGGAGTGGTTTCATATATTTTCTGGACTAGTGGGGCTGTTTGGTCCGGACCAGACCTGGTTTCGGGGATGGCTCTGTTCCTGTGGGCAGGTGTGACGGCTCACCTGGACTCTGGTCCAGACCTGATGTCTGCATGAGACCCATTTCTAGAAACGCATGGCTTCATACCACCTGTGACCACTAGGGGTCACTGTTCGACACCAGGTCTGCTCCTGACTGTCCTCCCAGGATCAGGAGGGACCAGACCGGTCCTCTCATGTCTGATCCTGTTTGGATAAGGGCTGTGAACCGTCTCGCCGTCCCAGTGGACATGGAACCGACTCCGCTCCCGGCTTCAACTCCAGTCCTGTCAGGAGCAGGTCTGGACCAGTCCTGGAGCTCTGGACCGGTCCCGTCAGGAGCAGGTGTGGACCGGTCCCATCAGGAGCAGGTCTGGACCGGTCCTGGAGCTCTGGACCGGTCCTGGTTGTTCAGAACACCTGGAGACAGTCTTGGAGTCACTGAGCAGCTGAGAGGACGTCCACTCACCAGGACCACCAGAGACGTGAACCCCCCCACGGCCAGGTTGACGATCCGATCCTGCAGGAGACGAGACAGAGGGACGGGTCAGTGGGACCAGCACTTCCTGTCCTCCAGCCAGCCCCGACCCCAGCCCCCCAAAACCACAACCTCACCCTGTCCTGGAGAAACTGGTTTTGTGTGTGTGTGTGTGTGTGTGTGTGTGTGTCTGTGTGTGTGTGTGTGTGTCTGTGTGTGTGTGTGTGTGTCTGTCTATTTGGGGAAACGAGGGTAGAAAATCCAGGAAGTGTTGGAGAGAATTCAGTCTCAGGACCAGCAACGAACCAGAGGACAGTCGGGCCAGAGGACAGTCGGGCCAGAGGACAGTCGGTCCAGAGGACAGACAGGCCAGAGGACAGTCGGACCAGGGGACAGTCGGACCAGAGGACATTCGGTCCAGAGGACAGTCGGACCAGAGGACAGTCGGACCAGAGGACAGTCGGACCAGAGGACAGTCGGGCCAGAGGACAGACAGGCCAGAGGACAGTCGGTCCAGGGGACAGTCGGTCCAGGGGACAGTCGGTCCAGGGGACAGACAGGCCAGAGGACAGTCGGACCAGGGGACAGTCGGACCAGAGGACATTCGGTCCAGAGGACAGACAGGCCAGAGGACAGTCGGACCAGGGGACAGTCGGACCAGAGGACAGTCGGACCAGGGGACAGTCGGACCAGGGGACAGTCGGTCCAGGGGACAGTCGGTCCAGGGGACAGTCGGACCAGGGGACATTCGGTCCAGAGGACAGTCGGTCCAGGGGACAGTCGGACCAGGGGACAGTCGGACCAGAGGACATTCGGTCCAGAGGACAGTCGGTCCAGGGGACAGTCGGACCAGGGGACAGTCGGACCAGAGGACAGTCGGTCCAGAGGACAGTCGGTCCAGGGGACATTCGGTACAGAGGACAGTCGGTCCAGGGGACAGTCGGTACAGAGGACAGTCGGTCCAGGGGACAGTCGGTCCAGGGGACAGTCGGTCCAGGGGACAGTCGGACCAGGGGACAGTCGGACCAGGGGACAGTCGGACCAGGGGACAGTCGGACCAGGGGACATTCGGTCCAGAGGACAGTCGGTCCAGGGGACAGTCGGACCAGGGGACAGTCGGACCAGAGGACATTCGGTCCAGAGGACAGTCGGTCCAGGGGACAGTCGGACCAGGGGACAGTCGGACCAGAGGACAGTCGGTCCAGAGGACAGTCGGTCCAGGGGACATTCGGTACAGAGGACAGTCGGTCCAGGGGACAGTCGGTCCAGGGGACAGTCGGACCAGGGGACAGTCGGACCAGGGGACAGTCGGTCCAGGGGACAGTCGGTCCAGGGGACAGTCGGACCAGAGGACAGTCGGACCAGAGGACAGTCGGACCAGAGGACATTCGGTCCAGAGGACAGTCGGTCCAGGGGACAGTCGGACCAGGGGACAGTCGGACCAGAGGACATTCGGTCCAGAGGACAGTCGGACCAGGGGACAGTCGGACCAGGGGACAGTCGGTCCAGGGGACAGTCGGTCCAGGGGACAGTCGGTCCAGGGGACAGTCGGTCCAGAGGACAGTCGGTCCAGGGGACATTCGGTACAGGGGACAGTCGGTCCAGGGGACAGTCGGTCCAGGGGACAGTCGGACCAGGGGACAGTCGGACCAGGGGACAGTCGGTCCAGGGGACAGTCGGTCCAGGGGACAGTCGGTCCAGGGGACAGTCGGACCAGAGGACATTCGGTCCAGAGGACAGACGGTCCAGAGGACAGACGGTCCAGGGGACAGTCGGACCAGGGGACAGTCGGACCAGAGGACATTCGGTCCAGAGGACAGTCGGTCCAGGGGACAGTCGGACCAGGGGACAGTCGGACCAGAGGACAGTCGGTCCAGAGGACAGTCGGTCCAGGGGACAGTCGGTCCAGGGGACAGTCGGACCAGGGGACAGTCGGACCAGGGGACAGTCGGACCAGGGGACAGTCGGTCCAGGGGACAGTCGGTCCAGGGGACAGTCGGACCAGGGGACATTCGGTCCAGGGGACAGTCGGACCAGGGGACATTCGGTCCAGAGGACAGTCGGTCCAGGGGACAGTCGGTCCAGGGGACAGTCGGTCCAGGGGACAGTCGGACCAGGGGACAGTCGGACCAGAGGACAGTCGGTCCAGAGGACAGTCGGTCCAGGGGACAGTCGGACCAGGGGACAGTGGGACCAGAGGACAGTGAGGGGGACCAGAGGACAGTGAGGGGGACCAGAGGACAGTGAGGGGGACCAGGGGACAGTCGGACCAGGGGACAGTCGGTCCAGGGGACAGTCGGACCAGAGGACAGTCGGACCAGTGGACAGTCGGACCAGGGGACAGTCGGACCAGGGGACAGTCGGACCAGTGGACAGTCGGTCCAGGGGACAGTGGGACCAGGGGACAGTGGGACCAGGGGACAGTCGGACCGAGGACAGTGGGACCAGGGGACAGTCGGACCGAGGACAGTCGGACCAGTGGACAGTCGGACCAGGGGACAGTCGGACCAGGGGACAGTCGGACCAGAGGACAGTGGGACCAGGGGACAGTGGGACCAGGGGACAGTCGGACCAGTGGACAGTCGGACCAGGGGACAGTCGGACCAGGGGACAGTCGGACCAGAGGACAGTGGGACCAGGGGACAGTGGGACCAGGGGACAGTGGGACCAGGGGACAGTGGGACCAGAGGACAGTGGGACCAGGGGACAGTCGGTCCAGGGGACAGTCGGACCAGAGGACAGTCGGACCAGAGGACAGTCGGGCCAGAGGACAGACGGGCCAGAGGACAGTCGGTCCAGGGGACAGTCGGTCCAGGGGACAGTCGGTCCAGAGGACAGTCGGTCCAGGGGACAGTCGGTCCAGGGGACAGTCGGTCCAGGGGACAGTCGGTCCAGGGGACAGTCGGGCCAGAGGACAGTCGGTCCAGAGGACAGTCGGTCCAGGGGACATTCGGTACAGAGGACATTCGGTCCAGAGGACAGTCGGTCCAGGGGACAGTCGGACCAGGGGACAGTCGGACCAGAGGACATTCGGTCCAGAGGACAGTCGGTCCAGGGGACAGTCGGACCAGGGGACAGTCGGACCAGAGGACAGTCGGTCCAGAGGACAGTCGGTCCAGAGGACAGTCGGTCCAGGGGACATTCGGTACAGAGGACAGTCGGTCCAGGGGACAGTCGGTCCAGGGGACAGTCGGTCCAGGGGACAGTCGGACCAGGGGACAGTCGGACCAGGGGACAGTCGGTCCAGGGGACAGTCGGTCCAGGGGACAGTCGGACCAGGGGACAGTCGGACCAGAGGACATTCGGTCCAGAGGACAGTCGGTCCAGGGGACAGTCGGACCAGGGGACAGTCGGACCAGAGGACATTCGGTCCAGAGGACATTCGGTCCAGAGGACAGTCGGACCAGGGGACAGTCGGACCAGGGGACAGTCGGTCCAGGGGACAGTCGGTCCAGAGGACAGTCGGTCCAGGGGACAGTCGGTCCAGGGGAAAGTCGGTCCAGGGGACAGTCGGTCCAGGGGACAGTCGGTCCAGGGGACAGTCGGGCCAGAGGACAGTCGGTCCAGAGGACAGTCGGTCCAGGGGACATTCGGTACAGAGGACAGTCGGTCCAGGGGACAGTCGGTCCAGGGGACAGTCGGTCCAGGGGACATTCGGTCCAGAGGACAGTCGGTCCAGGGGACAGACGGTCCAGGGGACAGTCGGACCAGGGGACAGTCGGACCAGAGGACATTCGGTCCAGAGGACAGTCGGTCCAGGGGACAGTCGGACCAGGGGACAGTCGGACCAGAGGACAGTCGGTCCAGAGGACAGTCGGTCCAGGGGACATTCGGTACAGAGGACAGTCGGTCCAGGGGACAGTCGGACCAGGGGACAGTCGGACCAGGGGACAGTCGGACCAGGGGACAGTCGGTCCAGGGGACAGTCGGTCCAGGGGACAGTCGGACCAGGGGACATTCGGTCCAGAGGACAGTCGGTCCAGGGGACAGTCGGACCAGGGGACATTCGGTCCAGAGGACAGTCGGTCCAGAGGACAGTCGGTCCAGGGGACAGTCGGACCAGGGGACAGTCGGACCAGAGGACAGTCGGACCAGGGGACAGTGGGACCAGGGGACAGTCGGACCAGGGGACAGTCGGACCAGAGGACAGTCGGACCAGAGGACAGTCGGACCAGGGGACAGTCGGACCAGGGGACAGTCGGACCAGGGGACAGTCGGACCAGGGGACAGTCAGACCAGGGGACAGTCGGACCAGGGGACAGTCGGACCAGGGGACAGTCGGACCAGGGGACAGTCGGACCAGGGGACAGTCGGACCAGGGGACAGTCGGACCAGAGGACAGTCAGACCAGGGGACAGTCAGACCAGGGGACAGTCGGACCAGGGGACAGTCGGACCAGGGGACAGTGGGACCAGGGGACAGTGGGACCAGGGGACAGTGGGACCAGGGGACAGTCGGACCAGGGGACAGTCGGACCAGAGGACAGTCGGACCAGGGGACAGTCGGACCAGGTTCCAGGAGCAGCAGAACTTCAGGTTAATCTTCAGTTTTCTTCATTTTCAGACGAATGTAGAGCAGCAGGAACTAACCAGCTGCTTAAGATTCGACTAACGGACAAGTGATGACCAGTAAAACTCTGAGACCCCGTCCCCGTCCCCGTCCCCGTCCCCTCCTACCCGAGCCGACGTCTCTCCAAACAGAGGCCTGTTGTCCAGGCCGCTGGTGCCGTACGTCCGGGTGGAGAAGTCTTCCATGGCCTCAGCGGGCGTCTGCACTCAGCTCCGACCAGTCGCCTCTCATCAGCGCCGCCTGCTGGGAACTCGGGGCCCCTGCTGCCGCCGCCGCTGCATGCTATTGGCCCAGAGCCCTCAGTGTGTGCAGGCCGGGGGGGACATGGTGGACGAGCAGGAAGGAGGACGCTGGGCGGAGGAGCAGGAAGTGCGGCTCAGGGCTTCTTCCTGTGGGGAACAGAGCAGTTAGCCGTCATTTTGGAGGACAGCAACCGGGCGGAGGACGTCCAGAGACGTGGAGCGGGACAGCAGCAGGAGGACGGGACTGAAGGATCGAGCTCCCCGTCCCATCGCTCAGGCCCAGTGATCCTGGTTCTGGAACCCACAAGCTCGCCGTGGTGCATTGTGGGTCTACCGTCCCTGACGGGTGGAGCCACCGGCCGGGTGCTACGGGGCGGAGAACAGGCGGAGGCGCCGTGCTGCAGCTGTCCTGCAGAGACAGTTTGACGCTGCGCTGGAAGAACCAGGCGTCTGGCAGCTTTGGGTTCGTGAAAGGTCAAGAGGTCAAGACGCCGTTTCTGTCCCATCACGGTTTCTACGGCGACGCTCCAGAAAGCAGAAGCAGCTGCAGTGATTGTGAGCAGGCAGACCGCTTCCCCTTTCTGAGCCGCGGCTGCGCTGGTTTCACTGATTCACCACCGACTCTCACTTCCTCATCTGCAGCTCCGAGTCCTCGTCGCCCCGCCTTTCTGCTGCTCCGGCCTCGGGACCATCCAGCTGCGCCCCACAGCACCACCCGCTGCTCCACCTCGGCTCAGTCCTCAGGTGCTGGAGTCACTCGCTATTGCTGCGCTGCGCTGTGGCTGCGGCTGCGGCTGCACTGCGGCTGCGCTGCGGCTGCGGCTGCGCTGCAGCTGCACTGCGGCTGCACTGCGGCTGCACTGCGGCTGCGGCTGCACTGTAAAACGGGCTTTAGTGCAGGACAGCTGATCAGGCTGAAGCCGAACTTGACTGCAGCCTGAAACCATTTCCTGACTCACTGAGCTCAGTGCTGCAGGTCTGACACCACCAGGCCGTCCAGGCCTCCACCCACCTGCTGCAGGTCTGACACCACCAGGCCGTCCAGGCCTCCGCCCACCTGCTGCAGGTCTGACACCACCAGGCCGTCCAGGCCTCCGCCCACCTGCTGCAGGTCTGACACCACCAGGCCGTCCAGGCCTCCGCCCACCTGCTGCAGGTCTGACACCACCAGGCCGTCCAGGCCTCCGCCCACCTGCTGCAGGTCTGACACCACCAGGCCGTCCAGGCCTCCGCCCACCTGCTGCAGGTCTGACACCACCAGGCCGTCCAGGCCTCCGCCCACCTGCTGCAGGTCTGACACCACCAGGCCGTCCAGGCCTCCGCCCACCTGCTGCAGGTCTGACACCACCAGGCCGTCCAGGCCTCCGCCCACCTGCTGCAGGTCTGACACCACCAGGCCGTCCAGGCCTCCGCCCACCTGCTGCAGGTCTGACACCACCAGGCCGTCCAGGCCTCCGCCCACCTGCTGCAGGTCTGACACCACCAGGCCGTCCAGGCCTCCGCCCACCTGCTGCAGGTCTGACACCACCAGGCCGTCCAGGCCTCCGCCCACCTGCTGCAGGTCTGACACCACCAGGCCGTCCAGGCCTCCGCCCACCTGCTGCAGGTCTGACACCACCAGGCCGTCCAGGCCTCCGCCCACCTGCTGCAGGTCTGACACCACCAGGCCGTCCAGGCCTCCGCCCACCTGCTGCAGGTCTGACACCACCAGGCCGTCCAGGCCTCCGCCCACCTGCTGCAGGTCTGACACCACCAGGCCGTCCAGGCCTCCACCCACCTGCTGCAGGTCTGACACCACCAGGCCGTCCAGGCCTCCACCCACCTGCTGCAGGTGGGGCTGTCTTTGCAGCAGGCTTGTAACACTGTCATTTATTTAGGCTGTATTTTTAATTCGTGTTTATTTTATACTTATTGCCGCGGGACTGAACTGGGCCGGTTCTGTTCTACTGGTGAGAATGACCACCGACTCCCAGAATGCTCCCTGAGTGACCGGGGAAGCCGGCCAGTGACCCGCTACTGCTACCGGTTAGCACTGTCCAAACATCCAGAGGCTTCAGTGTCTCTCCGAGCTGAGGGGGAAGTCTTCGCAGCTTTTCTAGAGATATCAAGAGTTCCCTGAGCAGCTGACCGAGCACCTCGGGAACCTGCGTCCGGACGCCGCCGCTCCGAGGCAGCAGGGAGGAACCACAGCCGGCCTCCGCTCTGTCAGCAGAAAGCAGCCAGTCGGAGAACAACAGCTCCCTTATGAGGCGGCGGGACCCGGACCCGGACCCGGACCCGGAGCTCCGTGCTGCCGGCACCGCCGGACTCTCCAGAGCCTGCTTCAGCCAATCCGATCGCAGAGCCCCACCGTGGGTTCACAGCACGGCCCAGCTGTACAGGACGCGTCTGAAAGTCTCACTCGTTCATCGTTCACCCGTGAAACTCACAGTAAGAAAGGGGTGGGGTGGGGGGGGCGGTGTGGGTCAGTGGCAGGGGGTGTCGGGGGTGGGGGTGTGGGGGCAGGGGGTGTGGGGGCAGGGGGGATTGGGTTGTGGGGGTCAGTGGTGGGGGTGTGGGGGCTGGGGGGCGGGGTGTGTGGGTCGGTGGTGTGGGGGGATTGGGTTGGGGGCGATCGGGTGGTTGTGGGGGTGGTATGGCTGTGGGCCGGTGGGGCGCTGTGCAGGTCCACTATGACCCGTTCTGCTGCCCCCCCCCCCCCTTTGGTGGAGGTTTTCATGCATGTCAGATCCAGCATGGACCAGGACTCGGTGGATTCGCTCCCCGGCTGCTGGGTCAGTGTCTGCTGGATCTCAGTCTGCTTCATCGAGACTTCCTCTGGTCTCCTGACAGCTTCCTGAGGGACCTGGGTGGGATTCTGCAGTATCTGGTGTTTGGGAAGGTTCTGGATTTGAAACTGACTTCAAGGTGTGAACCACAGAGCACAAATAAATGTAATGCAGCGTTCTCCCAGAACGCCGTTCATGGCTCTCTTTTTGTCTGTCCTGTTTGCCGTGTGTCACTGGGTGTGCTCAGCCCTCAGCGGCTGAATGTAGGAAGCAGCGTGAGATACACTTGATCGTTACTCGCCATGAGGGCAGGAGATGCTCTCAGTCACCAACAAGAAAAACTAGCCTGAGCAGACATCACGGTCGGTCCCTGTAAGAGCAGGTCTGCAGACAACAACCAAGGGGACGAGAACCAAGTTAACTCGTCTTCATCATATCCACCCACTGGAAACCCTGGGCAGCCACGTTAAGATTACTGATACAAATTTCAAGTTACTTTAAAAGTAATTATCTTACAGAGTAACTTACCGAGGGAAACAATGTCGAAGAGATCAGACAGCTGGAAATAGTGAAACGTTTTGACTTGAAGCGCGTCAAGTCAAAGAAAGTAACCTGAAACGGGAGTTTCAGTGTTTTCAGGGCTGAAAATATGAAATAACGACACAAACGAGTTCCGTCAAAGTAACGTTCAAAGAACGATCCAGAAAGTCAAACCACACACACTCACACACTCACTCTCACACACACACACACACACACTCCGGTTTGGATCTGAGGTTCGAGGCTGGTCCTTGGATCCACATCTGGGGCAGAAAGTTTCACGGCGGCTTCAGCGGGCCGGTTGTTTGAATTAGTCCGGTCTTCATCAGGACCGAGACGGGGACCGGTCCAAAGCGGAGACTGGTCTCACCGAGTTTACGGGTCAAAATAAGAGACCTGGGTCTGAAATAAAGACTTTACGGGTAACTCTGCATTAGCCGATAGCCCGCCGAAGCTAACAGCAGAGCGAAGTTCGGCAGCTGGTCGGTGAACTGGTTCCGGTTCGGACCAGAGGACCGAGGCTGACGGACGGAAGGCGGACAAGTAGAAAACACCGGTTTTATTCGCTCACCTGCGCGGACGAACCGAGAGGGAGACAGAAGTCCAGCCGTCCTCCCGGGAGCTAACGAGGCTAAGCTAGCGGCTTAGCGCGTGGAGAGAGGCGGGCGCGTCCCGGGCTGGAACCGGGCCCGAACAGCGGTCAACGGGCCGCTTCTCTGGACTTTTACCTGCCGGTCGGCTCCGGGGGGCCGCTGCAGGCTGCCGGGTCGCCGTTAAAGGGGATAAGCCGTCTGCGCGTCCCTCCAAGCCCCGGTTAAAGGAGAGTTGACCGCCGTTTGGCCGACAGCAGCGTCCCGCCAGACTCCGTTCACAAAAACCGGGATTTAGCGGCTTTAAAGCTTCCCGTGCTCGTCTTCTCGCCAGGTTTTACTCAGTTTCCCACCAAGAAACCTCCACAGATCTTACACACATACAAAGTGCATTATTACATAAATCACATTTTTAACCCGTGTTTTTGTATTTTAACAACAGTTTTTTCCACAGTTGGAGCCTCACTCCAACCAAACTCCTCAGAAATCCTCCAGTTTTAACAGCCAAGTACGATCCGTGAGAAAATTGGAACCAAAACACATCAAACTTTAATAAATCGTTTAGATTAAGCAACAACACTGGCTGATTATATTGTAGAATTGTATCTTCAGTCTGGCAAAACTTGTGGTATTTGATCCAAACTGTTTAAATGATTCGAGGCAACTGTAGAATAAAACACTGCAGAGTATTGTTCAGTGTAAATGACATTATGTGAAAGACGCTATTCCAAACGATGCAAATCAAAAGTAAGCTTTTCTGTGTTTTGCCTCGCAACCGCTTTGAAAGAAAACTTTATCTCAGAAACACAGGAACGGCCGGTGAATGGGTGTAAAGACAGCCTGACTCCAGCGAAGAGCTGCCGGAAGCTTCTCTTCCTTTTCAGATCGAAACAGATAAAACCCTCAATCATCCTTTGAAAAACACGCAGAAGAAAATAAAAACTCATGAAATATTCAAAGATCTTCATGCCTTATAGGCTTAAACGACACAAAGTAAAATTGAAAAAAGCCTGGGAATTTTTCTGTTTGAGTTTTTTATTTACAATAAAATGAAAATTTAATTCACAAAATTGGTAAATTATAGAATGATTAATATGTTCTTAATTTTTTTCTTCAAATTAAAAGGCATAATCTTATTAATTTTTAATTGTACATCAACTATTTGAATGTCCTATTTCTGCACTTGAATGATTGAGTATTTTTTTGTTTCATTTCAGATAAACTGGGAAACTAATTTTCTGATCCCAGAGGAAATGTGATTTTACTCTGTTTGTGTTCTATATTCAGTTCCATTGGTTTGTTTTCACTCAGTTTTGTTTCCATGCGTCTTGTTTCTTTATTCATATTTCTAAAGATGTTTTACCGAACTTCATCTCCTCTTATTTTGACAGGAGTGGAATTCTGGGAGGACTTTTCTTCAGGTATCTTTTGGCACTTTTTGCTTTCTTCTCCTCACTTCTTTTTCCTGATTATTACTTGAGTAAATCACTTGGAATTGCATTAAAGTGCTGTAAAAACAGCAATATTCCCATTAAGTTAATTAGAGCGCGCATAAGAACCATACCAGAGCAGCAGAGAGAAAAAACGAAGAGGAGATGTCTATTTGTTCAGTCCTGGTGACTTTCCAGAGTAAATGAGTGATTTTGAAAGGTTTTGTCTTGTTTCAATAAGCTTTGAGGGACTGTTGTTAAAGTTAAATGTCTTACCAGCAGCTGTCTGTCTCCTGCTGCTCGTCTGAAGACGTTGGACCGGACTTGTGGCTGAACATCCAGGGAGAGTCTGCAGCAGCATGAAGCTGGTGCTTTCCACCAGATGAGAGGCTGAGGTCCAGAAATAATCTCTGCTCGTGTTCCAGTCACATGAGCGGAGTGTGACGCCTCACGCTAAATCCCGAACAAGAGGCTGCAGTCACACCATTCAGTCCAGTCATGAGCGAGGAGAACCCTGCCCTCGTTCAGCTGCTGCTGTGGAGCCGGCCCAGCGAGAGACCCAACCAGTCCAGGGAAAGAACCAACCAGTCCAGTCAAAGAACCAACCAGTCCAGTCAAAGAACCAACCAGTCCAGGGAAAGAACCAACCAGTCCAGTCAAAGAACCAACCAGTCCAGGGAAAGAACCAACCAGTCCAGGGAAAGAACCAAAGACCCAGGGAAAGAACCAACCAGTCCAGGGAAAGAACCAACCAGTCCAGTCAAAGAACCAACCAGTCCAGGGAAAGAACCAAAGACCCAGCGAGAGACCCAACCAGTCCAGGGAAAGAACCAACCAGTCCAGTCAAAGAACCAACCAGTCCAGGGAAAGAACCAAAGACCCAGCGAGAGACCCAACCAGTCCAGGGAAAGAACCAACCAGTCCAGTCAAAGAACCAACCAGTCCAGGGAAAGAACCAACCAGTCCAGGGAAAGAACCAAAGACCCAGGGAAAGAACCAACCAGTCCAGTCAAAGAACCAACCAGTCCAGGGAAAGAACCAACCAGTCCAGGGAAAGAACCAACCAGTCCAGTCAAAGAACCAACCAGTCCAGGGAAAGAACCAAAGACCCAGGGAAAGAACCAACCAGTCCAGTCAAAGAACCAACCAGTCCAGGGAAAGAACCAAAGACCCAGTGAAAGAACCAACCAGTCCAGTGAAAGAACCAACCAGTCCAGGGAAAGAACCAAAGACCCAGGGAAAGAACCAACCAGTCCAGTCAAAGAACCAACCAGTCCAGTCAAAGAACCAACCAGTCCAGGGAAAGAACCAAAGACCCAGTCAAAGAACCAACCAGTCCAGTCAAAGAACCAACCAGTCCAGGGAAAGAACCAAAGACCCAGGGAAAGAACCAACCAGTCCAGTCAAAGAACCAACCAGTCCAGTCAAAGAACCAACCAGTCCAGGGAAAGAACCAACCAGTCCAGTCAAAGAACCAAAAACCCAGCGAGAGAACCAACCAGTCCAGGGAAAGAACCAAAAAAAAAAAACAAAACAATGAAAGAACCAACCAGTCCAGTCAAAGAACCAACCAGTCCAGGGAAAGAACCAAAGACCCAGTGAAAGAACCAACCAGTCCAGTCAAAGAACCAAAAACCCAGCGAGAGAACCAACCAGTCCAGGGAAAGAACCAAAAAAAAAAAACAAAACAATGAAAGAACCAACCAGTCCAGTCAAAGAACCAACCAGTCCAGGGAAAGAACCAAAGACCCAGTGAAAGAACCAACCAGTCCAGTCAAAGAACCAACCAGTCCAGGGAAAGAACCAACCAGTCCAGGGAAAGAACCAAAGACCCAGGGAAAGAACCAACCAGTCCAGTCAAAGAACCAACCAGTCCAGGGAAAGAACCAACCAGTCCAGGGAAAGAACCAACCAGTCCAGTCAAAGAACCAACCAGTCCAGGGAAAGAACCAAAGACCCAGGGAAAGAACCAACCAGTCCAGTCAAAGAACCAACCAGTCCAGGGAAAGAACCAACCAGTCCAGTGAAAGAACCAACCAGTCCAGTCAAAGAACCAACCAGTCCAGGGAAAGAACCAAAGACCCAGGGAAAGAACCAACCAGTCCAGTCAAAGAACCAACCAGTCCAGGGAAAGAACCAAAGACCCAGTGAAAGAACCAACCAGTCCAGTGAAAGAACCAACCAGTCCAGGGAAAGAACCAAAGACCCAGGGAAAGAACCAACCAGTCCAGTCAAAGAACCAACCAGTCCAGTCAAAGAACCAACCAGTCCAGGGAAAGAACCAACCAGTCCAGTCAAAGAACCAACCAGTCCAGTCAAAGAACCAACCAGTCCAGGGAAAGAACCAAAGACCCAGTCAAAGAACCAACCAGTCCAGTCAAAGAACCAACCAGTCCAGGGAAAGAACCAAAGACCCAGGGAAAGAACCAACCAGTCCAGTCAAAGAACCAACCAGTCCAGGGAAAGAACCAACCAGTCCAGTCAAAGAACCAAAAACCCAGCGAGAGAACCAACCAGTCCAGGGAAAGAACCAAAAAAAAAACAAAAAAAACAAAACAATGAAAGAACCAACCAGTCCAGTGAAAGAACCAAAGACTCAGTGAAAGAACCAACCAGTCCAGTCAAAGAACCAACCAGTCCAGGGAAAGAACCAAAGACTCAGTGAAAGAACCAACCAGTCCAGTCAAAGAACCAACCAGTCCAGGGAAAGAACCAAAGACCAGAGATGGGATACTTGGACTCGAGACTCGGACTCGACTCGGACTCGAGTCACGATTTTATGACTTTTTGACTCGACTTGATAAAATCAAAAAAAGACTTGGACTTGCTTGGACTCTAAGCTCAGTGACTCTAGACTTGGACTTGACTCGAACCCTTTGACTCGACGAGTCACGTCAAGTCACAATAGTCATTTTAAAAGTGCGATGTATGAATCATTTTTATTTTTTATCGCTTCATTTCATGGGATCGCAGTGGCGAGGTGCGCCTGCAGCGGGAGCGCTTGTTTCGTGTCGCCTCGACCACGTGCAACGGGCGGAGTTCGTTCACTTCCGCATTGACGGGAGCGCTCGTTTTCAACACCCGCGCATTCCAGGCGCATTCCAAACAACACAACAGGTCGGCCACGATTGTTTTTAATAAACTGTTTTCAACACTGCCCGCCTGGAATGCGCGCATAGGCGTCAGTTTAGGGGGAGACTTTTGCCAGGGGTGTTTTTTCTCCACTACACACAAATCCTTCACGTGAAGCCATTTTAACCCCGGTTATTTTCAGTAGTATATAACATTCCGATGCTCCTGAACGCACCATCCGCTAGCATCAGAGACGCAAACAGACGTTCAGAGGATTAAAAAAACAAAACAAAAAAGTGCAGCTGTTCTAAATGTGCGTCTGTTCCAGTGGAAGCTCCACACAGAGCAGCTCTGTCTTCTGCAGCTCCTGTGGTGAGTTTGAAAACTTGGTTGCTAGTTTAACCCTGTGATTATCCCAGGTTATAGACTTTATGCAAGAGGCGGTAGTCTGTTTTGAAATGTGGATATGCCCTGAAGAACTTACTGTCAACATGCTAACAGCAACATTTTGAGGCTGTTTGGCCTCATTCTAGTCTCAGCTAATGTTCATCATCAACATACTTTTCGTCCCCGGGGGACCTGCTGCTTTTGATTAAAAGGAAATGCGAGTTTTATTGAAAGATGTGAATAGGGATGAATTTCATATTTTTATTTTTGAACTGTAATGAAGAAGAATGCATCAAAGATGCTTTATTTAATTAAGGAAACACAATTTATTTTAAGATAGGTTTAAATGTGCACACTTCAGTGAAGACTGTTTTTTTAAATCTGCCCCTTGGTTCACAGCTCACTGGACATTTAACACTGAACATAGAAAACACAGCTGAACAGACTCAGACACTGTCTTTTGTCCCCAACAGAACTGCAGCTGTGAGGACTGGAAGTCCTACAGGTCACCACCAGTCATCTTTTTTATAAAGACACCAGCAGAAAGGAGAACACTCGGGCAACAATAGCTGAAGTTATTGGCGTGAGTGGTGAGTAAATTGTAACGATATAAAGTGCCTGATCAAACATTTTTACATGGAGATAGTCATGGAAACATAACCCCACACATGCGCTGAGCGCATGTCTGGTCAAAAGGCAGAGTGCTGTGGCGCAGCCGCACCGCATCAGGTGGGCGCTCCAGTAAGGCTGCGTGAGTGCTGCGACCTGCGCGGCGCAGCGCAGCGCAGCGGAGCCGTTCCGCAGTATGTGGGCGCTCGGCGTCACACTGCTGAGCCTCTCCTGGGACATCGTGGAGCAGAGCCTCGTTTTCAGACGCTGCAGAGAACTGAGGCTGCTCTCTGCTTCACAAGAGAACACTGAACCACCAGCAGGAGCCGGACCAGGGTCTGACCAGGGTCTCCACTGGGACCTCCAGCAAGAACCAGGGTCTCCTGATCAAATAAGTACACTTTGCACTTCCATTGTAACTAGTAATCTGTAACCTGGGAGGTAACCGGACTATTATTTTATTGTTTCTTTCTTTCTTTCTTTCTTTGTGCAGACGTCACCTCTTCAGTCACCAGTTCTGTCAGCTTTGTTCATTTCTGTTGATCTCTGCTCCTGGACAAATAAAATAATGGAAAACCCTCCTGAGACTGATGGTTCTCTGTGTCTAACACACCTTGGATGTTCAGTAATGTTTGTTGTTGTGTCGATGGTGCAGTTAGTATTTTAATATATTTCTTTAATGGTGGCAGAGCATCTTTACCAGGGCAGAGACATGTCAGTATGTGTAGATCTGGTTCATTAGCTTGATCAGTCTAAAGCTATCTGAGGACGTCTGATGGTGATTCTTTGGATTAACAGACTGCCTCCTCTGATGTCAGTTGCTTTTCTTTTTGAAATGTTGAAATGTTGATTTGTGATTAGGTCTTTCCTCAGATTTTATAAATGAAAGAAGGAAACAGAATGACTGGCTGTACGCAGGTTGTACAGGAGGCAGTGAACGCAGCACAGCAGAATTAAAACTTCCATGAAACAGCAGAGAGCAGGAGAGGAAGAGGTCATACCATAACCTGGAATATCCACTCATGGCAGAGTTTTGCTCCAATAATTAAAGCTAATAATAATAATGATGATAATACATTTTTCCAGCCTCCCAGCAACAAAGATCAGACAATAAGGCTTCATGTTGTTCTTCCTCTGCTGATTCACCAGGTTTTTGTGACAAAGTTGACAGAGTCATCAGACAGACTGATCATTGGTGTGTCTGTTGTGGGCTGCCTAATTGTGTTTTTGCAATTTTTGCATTTACTCCTGGAGTTGCTTTGTGTAAAATGTTCGATTTGAGTGGAAATGGGATA